>NC_137515.1:6922500-7187500 GCF_041902795.1 Electrophorus electricus | reverse complement strand
ATGTATAAGTCCATCACTCCAGTATGCATTAGTCCATCACTCTCCAACACTGCACTGGTGGGGCTTTTTTATTAGAAAACAAATTTGAGACGTCCTGTTGTTGGCTAGAATCTGCATACTGATGGTTTTCATGGTGTGGCATGATGGCATGATGCTGGTCAGGCATGTGTCACCATGACACACCACAATGCACCACAGCATACCACAATCCATCACAATGCACCACAACATACCACAATATACCACAATGCATCATAACACACCACAACATAAGACAATACACCATAACACACCACAACATACCACAATCCAACACAACACAATACCACAACGCACCGCAACATACCAAAACATACCACAATCCACCCCAATGCACCACCACATGCCACAATGCACCATAACACACAACACACCACAATGCACAACAACGCAACACCAACACAGTGCACCATAACACACCACAACATACCACAATCCACAACACAATATACCACAACGCACCACAACATACCACAATCCACCATTAACACACTACAACGCATCATAACACACCACAACACAACACACCACAACGCACCACACAACATACCACAACGCACCATAACACACCACAACACACCACAACATACCACAACACACCATAACACACAACATACCACGACGCACCATGACGCACCACAACGCACCACAATGTACCATAACACACCACAACACGCCAAAGCATACCACAATACACCACAACACCCCACTACATGATCATGGGTATCACAATGTGATTGATCACACACAGACACACACTGTGGTATTTTACCCAGGTGGCTTGAGAAATCCTACTCTCAACAGTCAACCCTGAGCTAGCTGTGTGTGTGTGTGTGTGTGTGTGTGTGTGTGTGTGTGTGAGTGATAGAAGCCGGAATCTTTTTGTAAACACTCACCTCTGTGTTCTGCCATTTTTATGATATGGAAATAAGGAAGTAGAATCCACCCATCGCCTCCCCCTCTCATTGCCCCACCACTGGGTAATTAGCTCCGCCTCCCCCTCATTCCCCCATCACTGGGTAATTAGCTCCGCCTCCCCCTCATTCCCCCCCATCACTGGGTAATTAGCTCCGCCTCCCTCTCATTCCATCACTGGGTAATTAGCTCCGCCTCCCCCTCATTCCCCCCCATCACTGGGTAATTAGCTCCACCTCCCTCTCATTCCATCATTGGGTAATTAGGAGCTGCTTAGTGTGGGGTTGAGACAGGCTTGTGGGTATGTGTTGGGGGGGGTGTGTGAGGGTGAACGTGTGTGTGCATTTGGGAGGGGTAGGCAAGGAGGGGGCTGTCCGGGAGCTGAATGGAAAGGAGAGAGAGAGTGTGTGTGTGTGTATGTGCGTATATGTGAGTGTGTGTGTGTGTGGGTGTGGGTGTGGCTGTTTGCCCACAGTGGGTTGGACAAAAGAGGAGAGGAAGAGGAATGGAGGGAGGGAAGTGGCAGAATGGAGTGATGGAGCAGAATGAAGTGAAAGACAGGAGAGAAGGGCAAGGCAAGACTGGCCTCCTGTCTCCTATCTATCTATCTATCTATCTATCTATCTGTCTGTCTGTCTGTCTGTCTGTCTGTCTGTCTGTCTGTCTGTCTATCTATCTATCGATCGATCTATCTCTCTCTCTCTCTCTTTGATGTGAGATGTTTAGCATGCTCAGGCTGAAAAAAGTGTCAAATCAGCAGGATGTCAGAGGTGCAACTGTGTGCATGCGTGTGCGCGCCTGTGTGTGTGCATAGTTTCAGTTAGAACACATGCGCACGCCTGTGCGCGCGCACATGTACATGCGTATGTGTTTTTACTGAAGCTGCAGTCAAGTTCACTCACTTCTGTGCACTCTATCAGAAATGGTTGCTTCTTCATCACACGCACCTGCAGTGCCCATAGTCCCGTGCAGATCAGCACACAGCAGCAAACCGCTTACAGGAGGAAACTGGACCGCGTGAACACATACGGCCGCCTCGCCGAGACCAGAAACCAGACGTTCCCGTCGTTTCTCTCTCTCTCACACACACTGTCTCTCACACACTCTCACTCTGTCTCTTTCTCTCTCTCTACACCAAATTCACTGAAATATTCATTGACAAGAATCTCTTTCACACTGGTCCAAATTTAAAAATGTCCCCGTCTCACTCTCTTTGATGCGGGGGGAGGTGAAGAGAGACTTCTCTGCTAAAATCATTTCCAAATTCCTGCTCCGCTGAACGTCAGGGCTGAGGCACATGAAGGATCTATTAGGGGCCTCTCTGTTGCACTCTGGGAAGGCAGCCAACCCAACCGCCGGACAATGGAACTCCAACTCAACAATAACATCCTGCTGTAGCTCGGGGGCGGGGGGGGGGGGGCAGTCTGAGGAGGTGGTTTTGCCTCAGATGCATGCTGGGAGCTACATATACCTGCCCAGTCTTCTGTTCAGCCACAGCAAGTGTGAGGCTACAAGGCTGCATATAAAAGGTACACACTGTTTTAAAATGCTCACCTGACCACAAGACTGCTCAGCGTACAACAACACAAATGCAGCTCACAAATGCCAATCTCACACTGTGGGCTTTTCGGACCACATCAGTGTGGCTGAGGTTCTTACACGTCAGCACCGGGCACACTGGATGGCTCATGCACCCTGTACGCAACAGCGCTGAGCAGGACGGCTCGTGCATGCTCCACACGGCAGCAGCTGGTCCCTAACTGTTCACCTACAAGATTCAGTGATCATCTGGGGGACTCTCAGCGTTCCAGCACGTGGCTGTGATGCTTTGCGTTTACGGAACATGAGCCAGAGCTCCGCACGGCTCCCTCATATGAGGGAGAGAGGAGTCCACGTGAAACGTGGAGGTTGCGGAACGGGCGGCCGAGAAAGCGAGAACATGTATGCGAAATGGGACGGGAGGTAAGGGATGTGTGCTTGAGAAGCCCTGTAGCGATGTGGTAATAGACAAGAAGTAGTTAACATAAAACCACACACACACACACACACACACACACACACACACACACACACAAGGAAGGGTATGTCACAGTTAACATAAAACCACACACACACACACACAAGGAAGAGTATCTGTTTTTAAAACCAAATTACCCACAACTCCCTGCTCTCTTTTATGCAGTATATGAAAGGCCAAATGAATGACAAAAGGAGAGACAGAATGCGGACAGAGTCTGGCTGGCACGGAGTGGAGAGAGAGAGAGAGAGAGGGAGAGAGAGAGAGAAAGAGGGAAAGTGTAGGGGACTTACAGAGTTAATCACCAAATACTCACTGGAGAAAGTTTAATGATTTCTTTACTGGCTTGTACACAAATGTACAAAACATATTACAGCACTCTGTCATCTGACCACACACAAATCACAGTGTTACAAACGTTCAAAAAGAAAACAAACACACAAATGAAAAGAAAAGCTAAAACCAGCACAAAACATTCATGTCACTCAAAACTGAAAACTCTGTTCACTGGAGGCACAAGACAAAACAACTTGGTCCACAAAAAGAAAAAAAGAAACAGCAATCTAGTCATTCTGTTACACTTAGCAAGCTGCTTCACCCCTCACGCCATAAATGTTATGACAGAATGGAGAAAAACAACCATACAGTGTGCAATTTTTTTTTCTTACACTGCTCTTACCATCAAATTTATTATTCCCCTTTCTTAACATAAGGAGAGCTCTTCAGAGAAGCGCCCTGTGATTTCAACATTTTTACACACACACACACACACACACACACACACACACACACACACACACACACACACACACACACACACACACACACACACCCAAGCAAGAGATAGAGGTCTCTTTGCAAACACAATGTTATACAAAGTAACACACACAAAACAGACAACAGAACCTGGAGTTTTTTATACAATAATATTTTGTTGTGTTCCTTTTTTCTATTTAGAAAAAAATAAAATGTTGACATGAAGCCAACAAATTAACAACAGTCATCAGTGCAAAATGTTTTTAAAGAGTAAAAATATCAAGTTTAAGACATGCAATGCATATTAGGTTTATAACTGATGGTGGAAAACATCTCTTTTGTAACTCCAGGTATAAAGAATTCTTAGTCTAACCAGGGCTTATCAAGGACTAGACAAACGATAACCAGTTAAACAGTGGAGTGCATGCAACATTTCTCTTTCCTTTACGCACACAGATTTGAATGATCTGTTGTCATACATGCATATACACATACAATCTGTCTCTCTGTCTCTGGCATTCAAGCATACGCGCACACACACACACACACACACACTGCATTCAGGAGACTTTTATAAACATTTATGTTACTCTGAACTGATATTTGCCCTCTTTCACTCACTGTTGGCTATTGTTTAAAAAAAAAAAACTAAAAAAACCCACCAAAAATAAACTTACATAAAAGCAGCATAGGAACAAACGTCAGGGTGTCATGACTCTCAAAAGCAGGTTATTTTAACAAATCTGAAGATTGTTTTTCCCTGCAACAGTCATGCAACAGAACAGTCTTATCAATAAACCGTTAATAGTCCTGCTCAGTAGTAACTCTTCTTAGGCCTCAGCTCCTGCAGTTACCCGGACAGGCACTAGGGGGCATACAAGGCTCCGCATATTTTGTGCAACAAAACTCCCTGCATTCATAGTCACGCGATAGTCCACTTTTTACTAAATAAAAAGAAACAAAACATGGAAACACACAATTAAGCGTTCAGCTGAGACATTTATAACGTGTCTACCATGCTTTGCAAAGGAAAATTATATATTACCACGTTCTGATGAAACAGTAGATCTAATTTTGGTTGTTGGAAACTGTCCCGAGTGAAGACTGAGAGAATCACGATGACAGTGGATCGATATCAATTTTATTACAAAAATAGTTTACGAAAACCTACACTCTGGCGTCCTAAAGTTTTGATTGCCAATATTTTTTTAAAGGCTCCTTGTGGAAATGTTCGGAAATGGAAGGAGACTGTGAGCAGAGTCGAATCAGTAGGCTAAAAACGTATGGAATACTTTAAAGTCGAGGTAGCTGACACAGATGCAGACGCACAGTAAGGAAAGGCGTGGGAATGAGAGCAATATGCACGAGAGAGAACGCGATGGCTCGCGGAATCTCCACACGGGACGTTTGGCGTGTAGGCTACTGTGAATCGGAAGCAGCTTAGTATACCCTAGGCTATAGATTTTAGTCTATTAAAAATAACCACAACATAATTTAAATGTATCATTTCAATGTACCTTCATAAATAAAAAAAACCCAGCCTGCATTCACAGTGATGACCAGGGTGTTAATAAGAAAAAAAAAATACTGAGAGAAGATTATAAAGTGTATTCAAAATGCGACTTTCCTGACGTTTTTGATAAAAAGCGAAAGCAGCGGTTTTAGTAACACATTAGCCGTGCACGACGCTCGCGCTGGCCCGACAGCTCGTGCAAGGCTATGCAATCTGCTAGGTGAACGCCGGACGCATCTGACTACTTATAAAAGAACACAGTAAAGCTATCGCGTACAGTACTGAACAACATTAACTCAGGTGTTGTTATTTATGATTACATAGTTTGAAAAAGCACTGGCTATAATGACGCTTTTTGAAACACGCCGAATGATTTGATTGCTGAAAAACACATTTAAGGTTCTTTAAAACAGTGTTTCGCCAAATCAGTGATGGCCTTCATTCTAGAGCTAACTTTTTCCCTTTCAAATATTCCAGCATTCAGCTTCAAGTGCCATCTTTTTTCCCCTCAATATATTTCTGTAATGGTCAGAACAGTGAACAGCTGAACAAATCAAGCCTTCACTGCCCCTGTAAAGCACGTTTCAGATATAGCACGAGCACTTCTTCTGCTGAACGCAAAAGCTTCTGCCCCCTTTAATTCACAAAGGCCAGAGTCCCACTCCGATGTTTTACAATCACACAGGGGAAAAGCTTTAGTACCAACGCAGATATATATATATATATATATATATATATATATATATATATATATATATATATATATATAATGTCATTTTCATGATGTATATCAAAAATGATCACGTCTCCATGTATCACTCCTTATGAGTCAGTTAAAGGCTATCCCCCCACCCCCACCCACCCAGTTTGGTTTTAGGTATAAGGGAACTTGCCATCGTCTCTTAATTTGGCGGAGCAATGAAAAAAAAACCACTGAAACGCAGGTTTAAGAAGATCCTGCCTTTCCGCGATTACCTGGCAGGGGAAAGGCGCATCACCTGGCGCCAGAGGAGTACTTGGCCTTGGTGATGAGGTATAAGACAATGTCTTGGTGTCCTCCAAAAGCCGCGATGTGTAGCGCACTCCAACCTTCCCTGTTGGCCAGTCGAATGTCTGCACCGAACTTCACCAGCAGTTTAACAAGTTCTAGATTTCCGTCTATGACCGACTGATGCAACGCCGTCTGTCCCTCTGGCCCGAAAGAGTTGACGTTGAATTCGCAGTTTGTCATGTTCTGTAGCAGTGAATGGAGTTCTTTAGTGTTGCCTTTCTTCACCGCCTCTTGGAATACTCTCTGAGGCGCGGAGCAGGTTGATATATCCGCCTGGCTCATGGTTCCGATGGGATTCGGGCTGCTCCTACTGCGCTGTGACCACCGCCGTTTGAGTCTCGGGACGTAGCGCGGGCTTAGACCACTGCGGGGTCAAACTAGTCTACATGCATTCGGGCGCTCGAAGGAGACTACAGAAATGCGACGACTATGTATCCCACAAAGGACAGAAAATAAACGACACACTTGGTGTGCAAATTGAATTAATGGCTGAATCCAAATACCTAAGGAGGGTTTCGTTGATCCACATCAGACGTAGTCTCCCGCTCCTTTTCAATAGCAGCACCAGTTATGGCAGAAGCAACGACTTCACGTTCGAGGAGGTATTTCAGCAGCAGTATCTCCGAACTTTGAGTGGCCGTTAAACTCGGAAGGGTCCTCGTCTCACTGTCACCCTTTTCTTCCTGGCCTCCCCTCCCGAATACGCTCGGAGCCGCTTTACCTTGCAAGGGTGACTGCTAAGAGAGAGAAAAAGATTCTTCGTAATAACACCGAACGCATCTGCATTTCCACGTAAAACGGTGCTAAACGTTCTGTAAGAAGGGTTTATTCTCTTCACACAAAATTGCCACTTGCCTGTAAGTTTGGACGAGTCGTGGTGACTCAAGAAACTTCCCACTTGCCCCGTCGACGACTCTCCCTCGAGCGGTCCCTGTGAATTTCTGCCCGGAGCTGCGCGCGCCGGGGCTATATTTTAGATTGACTGTTTTGCATAACAATGAGCTGCCACAGAATGAAGCGTCGGCGAATAGGAGGGGCTGTGCGCAGCTAATAGGCTGAAGGCTTGGCTTAGGGAAGGGCCTAAACGTGAAACGGAATATAGAGGCGTGGCCAGGGGCGTGGCCAGAAATTCCCACGATAAACGAGCGCCTAAGCGCTAATGCGCTCCCTCTTCCCTCGAAAGACACTTTACGCGTCCAAGAAAAAGCGTGACTATGATTTACATAGTTAGTGTGTTGGAACCATCATGTTCATGTAAGGTCATATTCAATGTCTTCATGCCTTGTCCGGATTATAAAGGGGTAAACGATCAAAGCATAATGTTTGTTTAATCGCATGTATGCATCAGACAGGCTAATAAGAATCCCGTTACCTAAT
Source organism: Electrophorus electricus (assembly GCF_041902795.1). Lineage (NCBI taxonomy): Eukaryota > Metazoa > Chordata > Actinopteri > Gymnotiformes > Gymnotidae > Electrophorus > Electrophorus electricus. The sequence goes on along the minus strand of NC_137515.1, from coordinate 7,179,832 downwards.
CAAGGGCAATACGTTAACACTCCGTAATAGGTATTGTAATAGGCTTGTGGTTGTTGTTTATCAAATACTCAGCTCCTTAATTTCCTTGACCAATTTCCTTGACCGTCTGTTCATTTCTGCACACAAAGCTTGGTCCCCTACAGTACCTTGACCAACAGAAATGGTGAACATTTGGCCACTACGTTAAATCTCGCTCCACGTCCACCTTTGTCATTAATGATATATAGTAGTACGGGCAACACATTTTGCAAAATGCATTGTGAGTTGTATTTCTTCTAGACAACTCATGTAAAGTCGCACAGTTTAGTGGAACCAAATCTGAGAAGGTATTCAAAATTTTTCATTACGTCGGTCTCCTACCTGTTACACGAAACGGTAATGACTTCAAACGTTATTTGTAGACATAAAAAAAAAAAAACTAAACTCGTTTCACTTGATAATACAGCTTTCTTGCTAGAACAGCAGTCTTCCCAGCAGTCACAGGCAATGGAACTTCAACAACAAAGCCTGCACGACTTCCTGTGCAATCGAAAAGAGGTGCGCACCGCGGTCCGCGTGACACACACGGTGCTTGTACCGTGGGAACCGGACGGCTGCAATTCAGCGCTGAGCTCTCGCCTTTCCTCACGCGCCGCAGTTTGGCGTGGAAAGCCACACACGCCGCGTGCTGCGGAGCCGTTTGCTCCGTTTTGCGCACGGTCTTCAAAGCTCGGATAAAAGCAAGCCAATATCACACTGAAAACCGCATCTACCTTCGCACGCTGAGAGTTTCCCACAGTAAAATCGGGCTTTTGCTTCCTGCTTCATTAGGTTGTTCGAGCTGTAAAACCTCAACTAGAAAAGCTGCGCTGCCTACCGTTTGTTCTAAAAGTTCAGCTATTAACCAAAGGGCAAATCCCATCTCGCTCAAAATTTAAACTGGATGCACGTGTGAACAAAGATCCCATCCAAGAATCACATTCTCTCTAGTTAGGCCTACATGGTACGTTTTGCAAAGATAGACAAACCTTGTGAGAAAGTCACCACCTATAGTTTTTTAAAATTATTTTGTTCAAGAAGCGTGCCTGCTGATAAAGTAAAGAATGCGAGCTCTCATTGAGCGGTTTCTAGAGTTAGGTCAAAAACTAGACATTCAGTTAAAATTAGTCTATAAAGAAACCTTTATGGGGAATTGTTTTATTTTACCATTTTAGTAAGGGTTTATTGTTTTTAAACATATCTTACATAAACCTTGTCTTACTGCATTGTGACACGTGAGGGACTTTGTTATATGCCACACGTTAAATCTAGGCCTATTATTGGATAAGTGATTATAATTAGGGAATTTAACGAATGGGCAACGCTGTCACTCTTCGAACATGTCATCAAAATATATGTCACATGTGAGCTACTTGACTTGTCACCGCGGCTGTTTTTCTGGCCCATACTATCATATTCTTAGTCTCTTCTGAACTGAGATAATGCGCGCCTTGGCGAGAAGTGTTCGTGCGCCTCACAGAAGCCATCTAGACCTGCCAGGCAAGGGTTAAAGCTTGTGTCCGCTAATCAGATAGGCCTAGCCCTGTATGCGCGGCCATAGGAGGGAGCAACGTCTACAGCAAGCTATCCCTCTTACGGAGGCACCCCCCCCCCACGCCCACCCGGTAGGCCTACGGGACCAGACTCGTGTTTGTCGCACACTTGCACTGTCCAAGGCGAGAAACAACAGCCCGTACACTTCATGGGGAATTAATTTGTACAACATGTTACAGTAGGACGGACCAACAGAAATGCAGTCTATATACGCTTAGAAGTCTTATATTGCGCTGAGTCGCAGAGTCGCATTCCCTAGACACCGAAGAGAGGTCGCGCGGCAGGCGTGGAGGACGCCAGTCAACAACCACCGAAAATTAAAAATTCAGCACAGGCGGATAAGCTTCATCGAACAGCTGTTGTGTCCGTTATTTGTACTGGAAACATTGCTTCATTAAAAATGTATGAACTACTTAGTGCGTTAAACCTCAACAGAATATATACCGATCACACGGAGAAGCTGCTAAAATGCAGTTGGCAGAACGTAAATTTAGTTTAGATGTGTTATTTATTTATTATTTATTATTATTTTTTTTTGTGGAGAGATTTCTCCAGATCTCGGGCAAACGGAGAAATCGTTTTAAAGATAAACCAGCATGCCCGACGGCTTTTGGCGCCTGAACTAGACGAGTACGAGAGAAAGGGGCGGGCGCGAAGAGGGGGTGGGCGGAGCTAACGCGACGTATCAGAGCAGGGCGGGCCTGCGGAGCCCGATTCAGTCCCGGTACCACGTGTTGCGAGAGCGTGGGAAAGAGGCGAGCTTTTCTTCCCAGCAAAGAAAGAACGAGGATCGAATAACAGCGCCGCAGAAAAGCCAGGCTAGTGTGTAGCGCGGGCTAGGTAGCTCCCGCTGTAAGTCGACAGGCGCAGGAACACAAGATTATTTAAAGCAAACGCAAACGTGGTCCCTGTGATACAGTTTCAGTAAATACATTGATATTTGTGTTCGGTCCACGCGGATTTATGGAAAAGCATATGCAGGAGGCTCTGCTGGCGCGCGCGCGCGAACGCGCGCACGCACAAACGCACGCGCGCGGTGTGAAGGAATCTATGCAGCCCATCCTGTTTTGAAGCTTGCAAAACACCCTGGCAAGACTTAAGCCAAATGCCTGTTTGGATTCAGTTCAGCTGGACTGCCTTTGGACATTTACAACTTTTATGTAATTGTTAACACAAATCGACATTAAACTTAGATTTTTGCTTTTTCTGTCCTGTCAAAAAAGAAGTACATGTGATTTGCTGACATGACATAAGGTTTACACCACCAACGTTCAGAGTTATCTGCATGGGAAGCAGATGATTTTGAATGCCCCTTTCAGTGCAACAAGAAGTTATTGCTTACACAAATTCAGTCTGTGGAATAAAGAGATAAATCAATAGCTAAATAGTCTAAAAATACTTATTAATATAGATTGTATTAAATATCTAATTTCTGTACAGAGAACATTTTTTCGTTTTATTGTATAAACTACCTTACAATAAATTACCCTGTAAACTGATATGAATGGAATATTCTGTTCTGGTCTAACCTGTGCAGGAGAGAGCAGAGCAGGACCCATTAGAGTAAAAGTGGATTTTTTGGTGTCTTACCCCGAGACCGGGCCAGCTACTCTCTAGAGCTGTTTGGGTTTGACCCCAAAATAATTTTTATATTAAAAATAGGTGACTCATTAATACTTGGGATATATTTTGCATTACTCTTTATTGGAATGCAGAGTCAAATTGGGGGTAAATAATGATTTATCTTTTTCAACTATAAATAAAAGAGCACACTTAAAATCCTTTGACCATCTAAGGAATGTCTGTAAAAAGCAACTGTCTGTTGACGATGACGTGAACAGCAGGTTGGATGAACATGTACTTTAATTGTTTTTGTTAAAATATTGTCACAGATATTTATACATATAAGGGTAATAGTGTTCCACAAATTAAATCTGGTTAGATAAAGACACTGCAAACAGACACAATAAAACAGGCTCACTTTTAAAAAACTTCTTGAAAGTTAGCCATCACCAAACTTGCTTGGCAGTGTATATTTCTTGATTACATTTTGTAAAAAAAAGAAAAAAAGAAAAAAGGCATTTGATGACTACACCATATTTAGTTACTCCATTCTGGTGTGGTTTCATTCTCCATCACTCGTAAAAGTTCTGATGTCCCAGTTCTGCTCTGGACAGACCCAGCATCGACACCGCAGGGAACCAGGTCAGCACAATGACAGGGAAATGGATCTTCACTGACTTAACTGGCTGATCATTTATTTGCACAAGGAGTAGGTAAAATGTGGTGCAACAAATGATTTAAAAAAATTCGAGAAATAATTTCCTAAAATAAAAAGGTATGAGAGCTACTGGATGCTCACAAGACCACGCCACATGTAAATTGTTTAGTGTGTCTCTTCTGCCCCACACGAACTAACAACAACTGTGTGTTTATTTCGGAACTGGTAAGGAGAGAATGATTCAAAATGTGCTTAAAAAAGAGCCAGACTGTGTGGACACGGAGACCCCTTTAGCCTCCCCCACGCCCAACCCCGAAAGCTCAAGGCAGACCAGACGGGTCCCCGTTTGACACGTGCAGCACGTCCTGGAACTGGGACAGCACCCGGTCAAAATGGGTCCCCTCCCAGAACACCTTCCCACAGCCTGTGCAGATAAAGTACTCTGGGATACGAGGGAGCAGGCCTGGGGGGACAGTCTCCAACTGCACCGGGACCTCTCCACGGATCGTCCAGGTGCGGGGGTCCAGAGCAGAGGGCGGGGCCCAGCGGCAGCGAGGGCGGAACTCCGGGCCCTCCGAGGGCCTCCACCTGTTGGGGGTCACCTGAGTGTCACACTGCAGGTCCCAGTTGTCCTGCTTGGGGGCCGTTTGCTGTAGCAGACCTGTATGCAGAGACAGCGTACTGTATTTAAAAGTCTCAAATGAGCAGAGGGGTGGAAACAAGTGTTTAGCTGCTCTGCATAAGGAAGTGTTGAAGGTCGTGTTCTAATGTTTCGATTCGGCGAGGCAGTAAAATGCTAGTGACAGAGAGGGAGAAAGAGGGAGAGTGAGGGAAAGACAGAGAGAAAGAATGAGAGAAAGCAAGAGTGAGTAAGGGAGGAGCCAGTGAGAGGGAAATGCTTTTGCAAACACAGAAAACTGTTTAAAGAAGAGGAAGTACAATCGCGGTTGACCAGATGAACAGCCAGATCATAACAGAAGTGTTTCCGGGGTCATTAGCATGAAGCCCGTGTCTGGTTAACTGACCTCTCTCACTCATCATCTGAGTCATGTCTTCCCGAGTCACCTTCAAGTATTCAGCATTATTGCATGCCTAAACATAACAACAAACAAACAGCCATAAGGATAAGGAAAAGGTCACAGTGTGCTGCAGGAAAAGACATGGTCGCTTTACACTTCAGCGGTGGTACATTTGAAACAGCCCGAGTCTAACGAGGCACATGTTTGACAGATGGAGTGCTATCTAAGCAGCGTGGAAACCAACACAAACCCACCTAATAACTAACATTCACTAGTGCTGGAGTTCGTACAGAGCAGCCGAACGGAAGACTTGGGAGGCTCAATCTGTGAACCTGAGTCAGATCACACATTCATGGTGCTGTAAAGCGTGCGCACGCGCACACACACACACACACACACACACACACACACACACACACACACACACACACACATGGGTGCAAGGGCAGGCATGAGTGTGGTCTGTGTGAAGTTCACACCCCTGTGTGGCTTTTGTGTCGTCTGCGTTGTTCTCTTCACGATGGCAGGCCCCAGTGGGAGAGGGACCCCTGCCCCTCCAAACAACACTCGACTCCTAAAAGCCTCGTTGACACGTCTGATGCCCCCCCCGCCACACACACACACAGTCACTCTGAATATGCTGTTCACTGTTGAGACATCAGAGCTGCTATTTATATTTCAGTCACCTGGAATATAATACAGACAGAGAGCAGAGAGAGAGAGAGGTGTGCCTTAAGGTGGCATGAAAAGTTCCAGGCACGTGTGTGTGTGTGTGTGTGTGTGTGAGAGACTGACACAGGTGTCCTTTAAGGTGGCAGGAAAGGTTCCAGGAACACGTGTGTGTGTGTGTGTGTGTGTGTGTGTGTATGAGACTGATACAGGTGTCCTTTAAGGTGGCATGAAAAGATCCAGGCACGTGTGTGTGTGTGTTTGTGTGTGTGTGTGTGTGTGTGTGTGTATGTGTGTGTCACACAGGTGCCCTTTGCAACCTCTTGGTGCTCATTCTCACGCTCTCACAATTCCACCTCAAATGCTCACTCACTCAAACTCTCTCCATCTCTCTCTCTCTCCCTCACACACACACACACACACACAGACACTCAAACACAGACACACACACAGACAGAGCGGTGGCAGTGCAGTGAAAATACCGGCAACTATTTACCCAACTCCTGAGTTTCCCATGCCAGAGCAAGTCAAAACCTGCTCAGGCAACTCAGAGAGCTTATCCCAGAACTGTCGTTTCTTCCACCCTTTATGTGTTTGTCTTGAGAACCACGCACGCAAGCTAGACCCCCCCCCCCCCACGAGCCAGGCAGAGGGTCATGGCATGATAGAAGTGTCTGACCCAGGGCTCAGAGGTGCAGTGCTAGACTGGTCCTGCCCTCACACTCCAAATTGATCTCCTTGTAAAATTGAACCTTGAAAAAAGAACCAACTCAGAAATTACATAAAAACTAAACTGAATATTATCTAAATAGGAGGCAGACAGTAAAAAAGTAAAAAAAAAAAAATAAAAAATAAAAAAAAAGGTTAGTCATCTCAGAGATGATGTGTTCTAATGTTTTTTCAAAAGACCTGACAGTCACTAGACTCTCAGGACTAAACCCTGTCTCGGACACACTCTCAAACATCGCCACAGTTGCCTTCCGGACCTTACCACCACACTGAGACATGAGAGCTCAGTCAACAGAGCCTTTTCTGAGGAAAGAGAGAGACAGCGTGAGATAGAGAGAGAGCCTGGTGGGATGGGGGAGGTGCACCGAGGGAAACCAGGCGTTCTGACTCACATGCAGACGTTGGCCCTCTCTCTCTCTCTCTTTCTCTCTCTCTCTGCCGCTCCCATGGGAAAATCCTGGTCTACACACAGAGACAACACTGCGCCGAGGCTGGGTCACGTGACCAGGCAGCTGCCCAATGGCGAGAGAGCGCTTTGATTCAAACGTAGGCAGAAGCAGGTAAGCGACTTGCGTGGGAATACAGAGAGAGAGAGAGAGAGAGAGAGAGAGAGAGAGACAGAGAGACAGAGAGAGAGAGAGAATGCGTTTTCTTGCTCTGCTAAGCCTCTACATTTGCTCCAGAGCAGAAATGGACAAGCAATGACTATAAAACCTAATCCATGTTTGTCCAAAATTTACATAAAGCACGAAATTTATTTCTGGCACGAAAGCACAGTGAGCTATAAAAGAGGTCTTTCACCAAGCAAATGACAGAGTCCTATTAGCGGAAAAGCGCAAATTCTCATTAGAAAGCAGAAAGTTGCCAGCAACTGTTTGCCAGGGTGTAATCAGAGCACTCATTTACGTGCAGTAAAGTGGTCAGAGTTGACCTCCCCTCTGCCTTGCCAGTGCCTCGAGGTGGTTTTCATTAACAGCCCTGTTAGTGATAATAGTGTTTGTGTCTGTGTGTGTGAGAGAGAGAGCGAGAGAGAGTGTGAGTATATCTGTCACCCATCTAGAAGTCAGCAGACCTACCCTGCCCTGGCCTGGCCACAGACCTACCCAGGCCTGGCCTGGCTTGGCCACAGACCTACCCAGGCCTGGCCTGGCCTGGCCACAGACCTACCCTGGCCTGGTCTGGCCTGGCCACAGACCTACCCTGGCCTGGCCACACCACAGACCTACCGTGGCCTGGTCTGGTCTGGTCAGCTGTACAGAGGAACGGTGCCGGTCAGGCGCGGCGCGCTGGGTGGATCGAAGTCAGGAGTCTGCTGGCAGCGCTGCTGAAGGGGGCTGGTGTGTGCCGGGGCCCCAGGGCAGCGGCAGGGCCACCACAGCCAGAGAGGGGGTTCTTTGTGTGGGCCGGTGGCTGGGCCCCGGGCCCCAAGCAGCGAGCTTTTCCAGCCTCCACTACTGACACCAGGCCCCTCAGGGAAGGTCGTCAGAGCAGCCTGAAGCCTGGGACAACAGACTCACTACTGGCAGCCCAGAGAAGGGAGCTCTCGCTCACCCTTTCACCCCCCCCCCCTTCTTTCCCTCCCTCCCTCCCTCTCTCTCCCTCCCTCCCTCTCTCTCTCCCTCCCTCCCTCCCTCTCTCCCTCCCTCTCTCCCTCCCTCTCTCCCTCCCTCTCTCCCTCCCTCCCTCTCTCACAAGACTGAAGCAGCAAGCAGCAGAAGGGCAAACACAATGAAGGCCCCAGTCATTAGCGCCTGTGCAAGGGAGTCTGCGTGCATGCATTGCGTGTATGCCGTGCGTGCCGTGTATGTATCCGGGGTGTGTGTGTGTGTGTGTGTGTGGTGTGTGTCAGGTGTCATGCTAATGAGCTCCAGATGTGTGTGTAGGAAGCCGCTAGCTACAGCGCTGAGGATGACGAGCCTGGTGCTCAGGGAGCAGAAGTTACTGGCTGGTTTGGGGTTAAATAGGCTGAGCGGAGGGCAGCTCTGATGTTTCCCGTATCACGGCCAAGCTCAGGGGGGTACAGGGCACCCCTCAGCTGGCTAGAGGAGCCATGGGAATACTGCGGGAATACCACGGGACAGCACGACAGAGAATGAAAGAGAGACTCTGTGTGTGTGTGTGTGTGTGTGTGTGTGTGTGTGTAGGTTGTCTTGTTGTGTGTAGCTGTTCCGTCACGCCCAATTAACCGTGACAATCATCCTGTCCTTTTTCCCAGTGTCTTGTCATGGGAGCGCTACCAGATTCCACCGTGAGGCCGCACTGCCGCATACCTTCCTCTCACTGTGACCCTTTTTGATTTGTCACTCCTCTCCTGAACACACACAGCCACGGAGCATCTGGAGAATGCTGTCGGAATGCTTAATGATTCATTCCTAACTGTAAATATTGACAGAGGGAAGCCAAGTTCAGGCCTGAGAAAAGAGTAGAACATCGGCAACACCTGCACCGCAGGATAGAGGCTCCAGCCAAGACGCCGAGCGCAGCAGAACTGTGCGCCACCCACACCCCGAGCGTAGCAGAACTGTGCGCCACCCACACACCGAGCGTAGCAGAACTGTGCGCCACCCACACACCGAGCGCAGCAGAACTGTGCGCCACCCACACACCGAGCGCAGCAGAACTCTGCGTCACACACACCTAGCACAGAACTCTGCATCACCCACAGACCGAGCGCAGCAGAACTCTGCGCCACCCACACACCGAGCGCAGCAGAACTCTGCGCCACCCACACACCGAGCGCAGCAGAACTCTGCGCCACCCACACACCGAGCACAGCAGAACTCTGCGCCACCCACACACCGAGCACAGCAGAACTCTGCGCCACCCACACACCGAGCACAGCAGAACTCTGCGCCACCCACACACCGAGCACAGCAGAACTCTGCGCCACCCACACACCGAGCACAGCAGAACTCTGCGCCACCCACACACCGAGCACAGCAGAACTCTGCGCCACCCACACACCGAGCACAGCAGAACTCTGCGCCACCCACACACCGAGCACAGCAGAACTCTGCGCCACCCACACACCGAGCACAGCAGAACTCTGCGCCACCCACACACCGAGCACAGCAGAACTCTGCGCCACCCACACACCGAGCACAGCAGAACTCTGCGCCACCCACACACCGAGCACAGCAGAACTCTGCGCCACCCACACACCGAGCACAGCAGAACTCTGCGCCACCCACACACCGAGCACAGCAGAACTCTGCGCCACCCACACACCGAGCACAGCAGAACTCTGCGCCACCCACACACCGAGCACAGCAGAACTCTGCGCCACCCACACACCGAGCACAGCAGAACTCTGCGCCACCCACACACCGAGCACAGCAGAACTCTGCGCCACCCACACACCGAGCACAGCAGAACTCTGCGCCACCCACACACCGAGCACAGCAGAACCAATGGCAGATTTTGGGCAGTAACGAGTGTGTGATTGAATGCCAAGACGTTTATCCACACAGAAAAATCACATATAGACAGAGAGACATACACAGACCAAGCAGGGAAGATAAAGAGGAAATGACGGGTGAGGGGTCATGGGGTTAAGTGCTAATGGTGTCTGAGATGAGTCGAGAAGAGAAGCAGCGACATCAAAGCTCTCGCAATCACGGCGTCCATGGCAACGAGAGGACCGCAGGAAGAGCACCAAAAAAAAAGAAAGAAAGAAAAAAAAGAGTGAAAGAAGGACCAAAAAAGGGTAAGAGGAAACAGGATACGAACAAAAAGACAGTAGCGGGAGCGTATGGGGTGGTGTGCGCGCGCGCGTGTTTGGGAGGGGAGGTTTCACCTCTGGTGTGAACGCAGCGAGGTGAAGTCTAAAGAATGGCTCGGCCTGAGAGAGCTCCCGTGTCACAGAGCCCACCGATAACAACCCCCGTTCCCGTGCACGAGGCTCTCCCTCCCTCCCGCCGTCTCGCCCTGGCCCCAGTGAATTGCCCAGGCAGTGTTCTTTCAGACTCCTGTGACACAGTCATTATGAGTGTGGGAACCGAATCCACTCCTCACTCGGTGCCCCCACCAGCAGATCCTTCACTCTCGCTCTCTTCCCTTATAGATACGACTGCTCCATCCACAACACCACTGACCATATGACCTAATCTCCAGTCATTTACATAATATCCCTTATATACCGCATATAAACAGCATATGAACAAACATCTCGCTCTCTTACTACTACACACACACACACACCATATATATATATATATATATATATATATATATATATATGCGCACGTGTGTGTGTGCATTTCTTAATATATGTGTAGATTTTTTCACTTGCATTTTTCACTCTTTCTCTCCTTCTTTCCTCTCTCCTCCCTTTCACTCTTTCCCTCTATTCTTGGCCCCCTTTGTCTCCACTGATATCCCTATCTCCCAGCACAGAGCCGTCTCACTTGCCCCTCATCAAACTGCTCCAAACTGCTCCTCCCCCCCACCCCCAGCCCACCATCTAACGCCACCATCCCTGACGCTATCTCCGCGGCGATAACCATGGGAACCACTGTGTGGGAACCGTCCGGCTTGGCTCGCCTCACCAAAATAGACCCAGGAAAGAACGGGGACGGGTTGGCGGGGCAGGAACAGAGATGGAAGGACGCAGGGCCGTCTCCTGTCTCCGGGCCCGGGGGGGGGGGGGGGGGGGGGTCTTAACAGAGGCCTGGACAGGCGGTGGTGGCCCAGGTAAGGGTGACGTGGGACGTGCTTACTGCTTGGGCCAGGAGGACATCAGAGTGATTGATCAGCAAGCCTCTGATTAGATCTGATCAGCGCAGTGAACTGCTCTGCCCTCGCCAGTAAAGAAAGCTCGCCAGCAGCTGCGGGGCTGGCCCAACGCCCTGGTGCGCGCGCCCTGCACCCTACGCCTGTGCGCCGTGCCCCTGCTCCCGTGTCCAGTACGGAGGAGAAAGCTGTGTGGCTGACCTTTGTCGTCCTCCTCTCCCTCGTCCACATGCGTAAGCACCACAAGTGCAGTCGTGCGGTTCCTGTGAGAAACTCGACTTCTCCATCCGGAAGAGAGGGCGAGAGACACGGAGAGGGAGAGAGAGAGAGAGAGAGAGAGAGAGAGAGAGGAGGAAATAGAGTGCATCTTTCCTAATTTTCCATTCCAGTTTTATCCTGTGCATTTCAATAGGCCAGGCTCCCCTGATCCCAGGCCTTTCCCAGGCTAGAGAGGCTGACCCTGGAGCGTGCGCACCTCGGCTGTCCCGCAGGGAGTGGGGGGGGGGGGGCACTTGCCCCTTCCCTGGCGCTGGGTCAGACTCACTCCTCACCACTGATAACATCAGCCACAACCAGAGTGGCATTAGACAAGCCTGCCCCTGCTGACCACCTCCTTAACCCCGTAACCGCTCCCCAAACCAATGCTCTCACACATACACACAAAATTCACAATGATTTGTGCTGATCTTTACTGTAATCTGATTGGTGTAATATGCCCCTAACATGCACATTTGAAGCACAAGAGAACATACACACAACACAGATTGATTCTGTCTTGCAAAGACACACACACAAGAGCATGCATACAAAGACACACACACACACACACACACACACACACACACACACACACACACACACGAGCATGCATACAAAGATACACACAAGAGCATGCATACCAAGACACAAGCACACATGCATGCACACACGCATGAATGTATTTGTGAACATGTGCGAGCAAAATACATCTCTCAGACCCAATTCTCCTCCTCTAACAAACACAGGGGATCGATGTTCTCCCGACGAAACACACACAGACACACACACACAGACAAAAACATATCCAAGCACTTGGAGTTCATGTGTTTTGGTTCTCAGTCACCCCCACACTGAACACAGCTACACACTGGCCTGTTTTTAAAGTTCTCAGACAGACACACTGGGCACAGCTACACAATGGCCTGGTTTTGAGCCCATCAGTGGCAGCTGCATGGTGCTCCGAGTGGAACCGTGCAGACCTGACCCTACTCCCTGTGGGCAGCGACACTCCAGACCCTACTCCCTGTGGGCAGCGACACTCCAGACCCTACTCCCTGTGGGCAGCGACACTCCAGACCCTACTCCCTGTGGGCAGCGACACTCCAGACCCTACTCCCTGTGGGCAGCGACACTCCAGACCCTACTCCCTGTGGGCAGCGACACTCCAGACCCTACTCCCTGTGGGCAGCGACACTCCAGACCCTACTCCCTGTGGGCAGCGACACTCCAGACCCTACTCCCTGTGGGCAGCGACACTCCAGACCCTACTCCCTGTGGGCAGCGACACTCCAGACCCTACTCCCTGTGGGCAGCGACACTCCAGACCCTACTCCCTGTGGGCAGCGACACTCCAGACCCTACTCCCTGTGGGCAGCGACACTCCAGACCCTACTCCCTGTGGGCAGCGACACTCCAGACCCTACTCCCTGTGGGCAGCGACACTCCAGACCCTACTCCCTGTGGGCAGCGACACTCCAGACCCTACTCCCTGTGGGCAGCGACACTCCAGACCCTACTCCCTGTGGGCAGCGACACTCCAGACCCTACTCCCTGTGGGCAGCGACACTCCAGACCCCAACCCACAAAAACCAAGTACTCACACATCCAAACACACCACAAAAACCCACACACACTACAAAAACCAAACAAAATCACCCGAACCCACCACAAACAGAAATATATACCTAATACAATTTTTCAAAGTTTGGTACTGGGAAGTAAAGCACAAACATGCAGAATTCCACCGCTACCAAAAAGTACGAACAGAGTTGTTGAGATGAACAGAATTTTCCACGTGTAATAATTAATGCATATAATGTATTTATACACAGCTCCAGGGAGTTGTAAAGTGCTGGATACAGTGGTGTTGGGCTGCCATATTATCATGCCTTTGGAAGGGAGAGAGAGAGAGAGAGAGAGAGAGAGAGAAAGAAAGAAAGAAAGAAAGAGAGAGAGAGAGAGAGAGAGAGAGAGAGAGAGAGAAGCACAGGGATTTGCTGTAGGAGAAGTATGTGACTATGCACCCTGTACCTCTCAGAGTACAGAGACTCATGACACATGCTCAGGCACACACCTCACACTGCTATCATGAACCCACACGCTCCTTGCAAGAACTTGCCTCATAAACGCGCCAATCCAAACACACTTTCACTTCAGCTGGAGGAAGAGAGAAGGAGAAACAGAGAACGATACAGGAGTAGTGAGAGATCCTAAAACACAGACAGCCACTAATGACTGCAGCAAGCTCATGGCAGTTACCTTGCAAATGGCCCAATAGCTGCTAACTACTTCCCAGAGGGTTTCCTGCAGTGTTTGTTATGATAGGGGAGCTCAGAGTGGTTTGCTGAGAAGGACTGTTCCAAAATGTTTTCTGTTACTTTCCATTATTGCAGGAAAGCAGGCCAGCTTAGTGTTCGCTTTATGTGACTCGTATTTTAAATGCATAAGCTGACTCAATCTTCCATTCTACTAAAATAAAGATGCCGCACAGGGCTGTTAAGGTTTGTTCAGACTGGAGGAGCGAACAGCACAAAGGGACTAAACAGTGTGAACTGTAGACGTTAAACACCTTATGAACACGGTATGAACACCATAATTTGCACCAAATGACTGGGCTCTTGCTGTGCTTACTTGCAGCTGCTGTTCTTATTGCATGAGAGGATGATTTATTAAAGTGCCGAATATGCCAAAACAAATGACCAGGAAGAAAAAAAAAAGTCTTAAAATATTGTGATAACTTGGAGGCTACATTACATCTCCTACCCCCGATGTCAAAGAACGCACGCACGCACGCACGCAGTGTCAGCAAGAAACGTATTCATTCCAGACATTCATCTCAAAGAGGTGCATGTTAGCATGGAAGCGATCTATGGTAACCCTTCCTTTTCTACCCCACCCTCCCGCACTCACACTCCATGCATCAGTGAACTTATTCACACACACTCTCGCTCTCTCTCTCTCGCGCTCTCTAGAGAACATAAGCAAAAGCCTGTCTGCCTGGGGCCAGTTCTCATGACATCACCACCCTGATGGAATGCTCCTTGTCAAAAGCTCTTAGCCCTCCAGCAGAGGAGCCGAGAGGAAGAGCACCCTCACTCCACTCCTTTCTACTCCTCTGCCTCATACTTTATGTGTGTGTGTGTGTGTGTGTGTCTGAGTGTGAATATATCAGGCATAACATTAAATCTGTGCAAGTCCCTTCCGTACTGCTAAATCACCTTGACCTGTCAAAGCATACACTCAGGGACTCATTGACTCAGAGTCTTGGACTCCTGTAGGTGCCCTGTAGTATTTGGCTCCAAGACAAGTCCTGTAGGCAGCGAGGTGGGGCCTCCATGGAGTTGTTTTTCCAGCACCTCCCACAGCTGCCGGATTGGACTGAGATCTCGAGAATTTGGAGGCCAAGTCAACATGGTGTGGCAGGTGCATTATCCTTCTGAAAGAGGCTGCTGCCATTAGGGAACACCGCTGGCATGAAGGGGTATTTGCGCTTGGTTGGCAGCACTGTGTAGGAAGGTGGTACGTGTCAAAGTAACACCTGAACACCAGGACGCAACTGCTCAGGCCCTTCTCTGCTTTTCCTTAGAGCCTCAGTACTCAGCGGGCACTATCAGGGGACACTCTGATTGGCACACACGGGCACACCTCAGAAAAGAGGCGGCACTATCGGGGGACACTGATTGGCACACACGGGCACGTCTCAGAGAAGAGCTACAGTGCTACTGATGCTTAAGGAGGATTATCGTGGAACCAAGAGCTCCTGTGGTGCGTGTGTGTGTTAGCTCGTGTCTGCCAGGGGCTTGGCTAAATATGGACATCAGGCACTAAACCATTAGGAGGTTTAGTCAATGGAGGACAAAGCCAAAACAAGGGTCATCACACACAATCTCACACCTCCCCCTACCCCAAAACACACACACACACACACACACACAATCTGTCTTTCTCTCCATCAGTCTTTTTCTCTGAGGTAGCAGGAAGCAGCTTGGCTTCCACACAATGAGACACATCAAACAGCAAAGGCTGTACAGCCTTGCACACACACACACACACACACACACACACACACACACACACACACACACACACACACACAGAGATGCCAGCCCAGCCAATCAAAACAGGGCACACAAAAAGTATGAACAGAACAAGCCAAACAGGACATTCCAGCTGGCGGGTGCTGGGGATTCCTGCACCCAGCGAGTCAGAGTCAGATCCGAGTGTCCGACGGGTGCCAAAAGAAACCGCGCTCCTGTTCTACACACAAATTTGCGCACACCCCCAAACACTCTCACTTAACACACACACTTAGACACACGAAGAAACACACTAGGGTGTGCACACGCAAAAACAAACACATGCAGACATTCGCACACACGAGCTTCACGACCACACTGTCATAAGCCACCTCCGCACTTAACCTACGTGAGTGCAAGGGAACGTGTGAACGCCCGTCTTCCTGCTGGTGCGACACCACCAGAAAGGCTCAAGCTGCTGTGAAGAGAGAGAGTGAGGTGTGAAGAAGCAAAAGAAGTCCAAGTCAGGTCTGCTGGTGGGAAAGGCAGCCGTCGCCCTTGGAACACGTGCGCGTCAGGACATGCACCCCGGGCTGGCTTGGGCAGGGAGCCCTGGCCCGCGTGAGCCGGACCAAGAGGGGAGACTCGGATCAGAGCCCGGGGAAGAATAGTACCTGGTAGCGGGTGGTACCTGTGCCCACGAACCCCTCCACCCCAGCCCCCGCGGCCCCCTGACCCTGCCGCACGCACGTATTCCCTCTCACTTGTTCACAAACACACGTTCGCAGAAGCTCTGCCACTTTCCCACACTCGCATATGTGCACCAGTGTAGGTTTTTGCCTCAGGTGCAGACAACACGTCATTACGTCAGACTGGCCCCACTAACAGTAGCTGAAGCTTCCACCCCCCCGCCGCCCCAACACACATATATGGTCAGGCGTGCGCGCGCACACACACACACCTACACATACATACACATAAACACACACACACACACACACCTACACCTACACACACCTACACATACATACACATAAACACACACACACCTACACATACATACACATAAACACACACACACCTACACATACATACACAAACACACACACACCTACACATACATACACAAACACACACACACACACACACACACACCTACACATACATACACACACACACACACACACACACACACACACACACAAACACACACACAAACACCTACACATACACACACACACAAACACCTACACATACACACACACACAAACACCTACACACACACACAAACACCTACACACACACACACACACACACACACACACACACACACACACACACACACAAACACACACACACACACACAAACACACACACACACACACACACACACACACACACCTACACATACATATAAACACACACATAAACACACACAAACACACACACACCTACACATACATACACAAACACACACACACACACACACACACACACACACACACACACACACACACACACACAGGGAAATATTTGAAATGGTTTCCTTTGGAATGTCTTGGCGTTTGTGAAGAATGTCGGCTCCCCTTCCCACACCATGAACGCACACCCGTCTTCCTCCTCCTCGCACAGTGGAGTTACAGCCTACCTCAAATTTACTTATACACTCATTTGCAGAACAAAGGCAGAATTTCTCAGACTCTCTGACGGTTAGATCGCAAAAAGTAAAAAGGGGAAAAATATGTAAAAGGGAAGTATGACGAAAAAGGAAACTAAAACGTAATTGATAGACAGACAGGGGCCGCAGATACAGATCAGAGCCACAGGTACACTCGCCCACCCCCACACCTCAGCGCGAGCTTCGGCTCCCTCATACTTCAGCCTCCCTTCTGGAGCCGGTGCCGGTGCCGCTGCCGCAGATCAAAGCCTGCTTTCCGACTCATGCTTGCTCTCTTCCTCTTCCTCTCTCCCTCCATCTTCTCACGCCGTTTCAGTTCCTGTCTCCCCTCACCCCACCCATGGGGATTGTGGGAACCAGGGCGCTATTGCCTCATCGCCGCCCTTCTACGAACGGACGGCAGACATCTGATGCCAGCGTGGGGGAAGCTGGCCCCCGTGAAGAACTGGACGGCAAGAAGCACGTCGCGCCAGCTGTCTGTGAAGCTCTGCCCGGACGGATCTATTCTGGAGAAGCTGAAGGGAACGGTGGTGAGCAAAACAGAATAGTGCGAGTACGCAGAAAACACCAGGGGGAAATCCTGATGTCAGTGTGACACACTGACAAATGACCGCTGCATCAGTTCTGTGGCTGAGGTTGCGAAAAAAAAAGAAAAAGAGGTGCTACCCGTGTGCGCAAAAAAAAAACAACCAACACTGCAAAAAATAAAGTGTCTTGCATATGCAAAAAATAAAATAAAATTAAAAAATTAAAAAATAAAAATTCAAGGCTATTTCTTTAGTACGTTTTACGACAGCCGTTGTCACAAAGCAGCTTGACGTGTCCGAGTCCAAGCCCCCAGTGAGCAAGCCCAGGGTGCCAGTGGCAAGGAAAACCCCCCTAGAGCATGAGGAAGAAACCTGGAGAGGAACGAAGACTCAGAAGGGAAAGCCCAGCTATGATTAATAGCACAACAAGACAAGCAATAAGAAAAGGCCAAAAGATCAAACCATTAATAAGGGGATGACTAGGAACGACTAGTTATTAGTCCATAATGGCTAGGAAGGGGTGGTGATGGGATTACAGGAACTGGGATGAGTCCATAGTGATTATGAGGAGTGATGACTATAAGAGGACCTGGAGCCTGGGAGGAAACTGGAAGCATTGCTACATCTAAGGCAGACAGGCACAAGCTTACAGACTCATTTAAAACTCTATGATGCAAGTCTGCCTGCAGCTTAATCCGAGTCTCAAAAATGACAGTGTGTTAGGTGCCCACCGTCTCCGTCTCGATTAGCTGCACCACAAAAAAGGACACTTGCAGTGACACTGTGGAGATGTGTTGCGATAATGAAGCAACGGAGAATCACAGCTAGTCAGTATCATAACCTCAGATGACCTCTTATTCTCAGTTTAAAGCATGAAAGGGAAGTTGTAAAACACCCCTTCGTATCTGAAAAATGCTAAAAGTCTAAATTATTATATGGATTGCTTTGTGTGTATATGTGTGTGTGTGTGTGTGTGTGTGTGTGTGTGTGTGTGTGTGTGTGTGTGTGTGTGTGTGTGAAAGCGAGAGAGAGAGAGTGTGACCGCAGAGAAAGAGATAGAGACAGAGATACAGGCAGAGACGGAGGCAGGGACAGAGGCAGGGATGATGGTGGAGCCAGCAGTGTAAGAGTTAATGATTGGTGATGGTATCAATGGGCCACGCAGCGGTGCAGGCTTAAGAAGTGCAGGAATGCCTGTCCCTGCCTGGGGGACGCGGCTACTGTTCATCAAAGCACTACAATCAGATAACAAAAGGGTTACCCTCGCCTGGGTGGGCTTGCACATACCAGCCCTGGTGCACCTCTGCAGAGACCCCCCAGCCTTTTCATTCTACTCTGTTAAAGGCTTTTTATTTTCTGTTTCCAATTCCACGTTCTTTCACCTTGTTGTACTGTCCATCACTGCCAACCGATTTCCATATTAACAGCAATAAATAAATAAACTAACCCCCCCCCCCCAAAAAAAACCCCAAAACAACACAGCTGTTCCAAAAGTGTGTCCATTTTTGTTTTGGTGCTCAGCACAAACACATGCCACAGACTCCAAATGTGGATGAGATGACCATCAGCTGAGTGAAGGGGACAGGGAACAGAGGCTGGACACACACACACACACACACACACACACACACACACACCTGACATACAGGAGATTACATATTTGAGGAATTTCACGGACAGCTGAGTTACGTTTCTTGGAGTACACAGGGCAGAGTCTTCCAACGGAAGCCACAACTGAAAGCAAACAAGCATGCACTGATGGTGAGACATGTTATGCTTTACATTCATACGATTCATATTTCAAATTCCAGGGTTGAAAACTGAGGAAAAAACAAAACAAAAACCAAACATCAAGTGCACATGTACCAGTGTTTTTTCTCTGCCTTGTGGTCACGCGCACACGCACACACACACACACACACACACACACACACACACACACACACACACACACACACACACACACACACACACACACACACACACACACACAACCTGAGGAGTGAAACCCAGACCTCTGCTCTGATGGAAATCAGGTATGTCACAATAGCAGTCAATCAGCCACTTTATCCGTCTTCATCTTGTTGTTTTCCATCCGATGCAGCGTCTAGCTGCCTGTCGGCTTACACGACGCAGCTTTGCCTGCTGGATCGGGAATCTATTTTCATCATTTCATTAGCTAGCTTCTCTTTTCTAGACCACCCAGAGCACTCTAGAGAAACACTCTCGCTCGCTCGCCCGAGAGCTTCACTCGTCTCGGACTCTCACCAATCCATCCCGATGTGCGAAACAACGGCAACACGCGCCAATCTGTATTTAGTCTACTACCCACAAACCTCTCCTCTCTCTCACCTCATCCCTCTCTCCATCTCCACCTCTTCCTTCGTCTACCCCCCCCACGAGACCTTCCTCTGCCCCTCGGCTTGTTTATAGCCTACAGTTTAAAGAAAATAATTTAAAAAAAACGACTTCAGCCATTGTTCCAGTGAATACCTCAGTGACACTTCAAAAGGGTGATTCACAGGGGGACGTGCCTCCAGAGTGCGGCTCTATCTCGCCCACTTCCTGCATGCTCTGCTACCAGTGCCTTCGTGCTGGGGCTTCTGTAACTTTTGGTTTGTTTTCATTTCTGGTCATCGAACTTCGAGCTGATAAAATGAAACTCGATTTATTTATTTATTTATTTTTTTGCAGAAGGAGGAAGAGGGTTCCTGTCTGGCTGATAAGAGCAACGAGGAAACACGCACACACATGTGGAGCCAAGACACACTCCCACACACACACACACACACACGTACCCCCACACGTACCCCCACACGCCCACGCCCGACCCCAACTGACCTGGCATCGGCTAAATATGTCGGAAGTGGTGAGGTGGACGTGGAAGTGTTTGAGGACGTGGACAGCCTGGTCACGGGCCTTCTCTGAGCAGTCCAGAGTGAGACAGCGACCCTCCGCTACCTGGGACCTCAGCTGTGTGAGACACAGAGGAAAGAGAAGCACCGTGCAGGGGCGTGAGACAGACTCTGGAGCCATGAGTCCCAGCAGACCTACCGCCGCACGTCTTGTCTGCTCCGGGAGCTCACAGCTGGAGAGTCGGGATGGAATCAGGAGCTGCTACCCTCCACGGCAACACAACACTTTTCTTACAGCATGTAGCGTATCCTGCCTCGCTCTAGCACAGCTGAGCGCTGACTCAGGTGTGTACAAGCAGAGGAAAACCGATCTAATCTGTAAAAGCCTCCCTCTGTGTTTGTAAATGTGCAGACATGCACACATGCTTACAGTTTGGTATGGCTGACCAGAGGTGAGGATGATGCGTCCTTCTGTCCGGGCTAACTGTTGGAGAGGGGGAGAAACAGAGGGAGAAACAGAGTGAGACGCAGAGTGAGACAGATGGACAGAGAGACAGAGAGCGCAGGTTTGGACACAGAACTGGTTATTGCTCAAACATTCTCCATATGTGCAAATGTTTCGTTGCAACCATCATATGCAAAAGACAAAACACAAAACAAGCAAAATGTAGAAGTTCAGAAATGTAAAATCCAAACCCTAAACAGTTCGAACATGTAATTCTTTTCCAATGAGACCCGTGAGTGCGCGCGTGCGAGTGTGTGTGTATGTGTATATGTGAAGGCGTGCGTGCATGTGAGTGTGCGCATGCATGTTTGTATGCATGTGCGTGCGTATATAAGTATGTATGTATGTGTTTGCATGCGTGTGTATGTATATGGTATGAATGTCCATGTGTATGTATGTGTGTGTGTGTGTGTGTGTGTGTGTGTGTGTGTGTGTGGGTATGCATGTGCATGTTTATGGGCATGTGTACACATGTGCATGAGTATGTGGGTGTGGTTGTGTATGTATGTATATCCGTGTTTATGGAGTGTGTACATATGTTTGTGCATTCAGATGTATGTACATGCGTGTGCATGCATGTGTGCATGCATATGTAAGTATGTGCGTGCATGTGTGCGCGCATATATAAGTATGCGTGAGTGTGCGCGCATATGTAAGTATGTGCGTGTGGGCATGTGTGCGCGTATATGTAAGTATGTGCGTGTGGGCATGTGTGCGCGTATATGCAAGTATGTGCGTGTGGGCATGTGTGCGCGCATATGTAAGTATGTGCGTGTGGGCGCGCATATGCAAGTATGTGCGTGTGCGCCCGCATATGTAAGTATGTGCGTGTGCGCCCGCATATGTAAGTATGTGCGTGTGCGCCCGCATATGTAAGTATGTGCGTGTGGGCATGTGTGCGCGTATATGTAAGTATGTGCGTGTGGGCATGTGTGCGCGTATATGCAAGTATGTGCGTGTGGGCATGTGTGCGCGCATATGTAAGTATGTGCGTGTGGGCGCGCATATGCAAGTATGTGCGTGTGCGCCCGCATATGTAAGTATGTGCGTGTGCGCCCGCATATGTAAATATGTGCGTGTGCGCCCGCATATGTAAGTATGTGCGTGTGTGCCCGCATATGTAAGTATGTGCGTGTGGGCATGTGTGCGCGCATATGTAAGTATATATGTATGTGTTTGCATGCGTGTGTATGTATATCGTATGAATGTCCATGTGTGTGTGTGTGTGTGTGTGTGGGTATGCATGTGCATGTTTATGGGCATGTGTACACATGTGCATGAGTATGTGGGTGTGGTTGTGTATGTATGTACATCCGTGTTTATGGAGTATGTACATATGTTTGTGCATTCATATGTATGTACATGCGTGTGCATGCATGTGCGCCCGCATATGCAAGTATGTGCGTGTGCGCCCGCATATGCAAGTATGTGCGTGTGCCCCCGCATAAGCAACTATGTGCGTGTGCGCCCGCATATGCAAGTATGTGCGTGTGCGCCCGCATATGCAAGTATGTGCGTGTGCCCCCGCATAAGCAAGTATGTGCGTGTGCCCCCGCATAAGCAACTATGTGCGTGTGCGCCCGCATATGCAAGTATGTGCGTGTGCGCCCGCATATGCAAGTATGTGCGTGTGCGCCCGCATATGCAAGTATGTGCGTGTTCGCCCGCATATGCAAGTATGTGCGTGTGCGCCCGCATATGCAAGTATGTGCGTGTGCGCCCGCATATGCAAGTATGTGCGTGTGCGCCCGCATATGCAAGTATGTGCGTGTGCGCCCGCATATGCAAGTATGTGCGTGTGCGCCCGCATATGCAAGTATGTGCGTGTGCCCCCGCATATGCAAGTATGTGCGTGTGCCCCCGCATATGTAAGTATGTGTGTGTGTGCACGTGCATATGTAAGTATGCACATGTGTGCGTGCATATGCAAGTATGCACGTGTATGTGCATATATAAGTATGTGCGTGCGTGCATGTGAGCACGCATATGTAAGTATGTGCGTGCGTGCATGTGAGCACGCATATGTAAGTATGTGCGTGCGTGCGTGCATGTGAGCACGCATATGTAAGTATGTGCGTGTGTGCGTCAGTCACCTCTGCAGCTACTTTGTGGTCATCTGTGTTGTCCAGCATCAGTACATCCACGCCCAGACAGCGCAGGTACCGCCCCAGCCCCTGCAGCATGTTGTCACACACCACGCGCAGCTCCTGGGGTGCCATTGTGGCCTCCTGCAGCTTCCTGCCGGCTGACACCCCCCCCTCCAGGTGGCCTGCAGGGCCCAGGGCATCCCGGTCAGCCTGACAGGAATCAGAACACCAGAACTGGGCTTTTTACACCACCAACCACCAGAGAAATTCATGCGGACGCACAAATGCACACACAGTTAATGACTGATTCTAAAGTTGCGTCTGTGGTGTTGGAGCAGGTAAATCTGCTTTAAAAGCTACTCAAACCTTTACTCATGTTTTTATCTTGATTTAAACACCCTTTTTAAACAGTTTAGTCAAACCCAGTGGAGGATATTCTACTTTTACCATCACAGAGACAAAAAACACCCTCACAGGTCCAAACACAGCTGTGTCTGTATCTGCAGCTCACATTGCCATGTTTTTGTCCTGTCTCGCTGCTGAGTCATTGTTGAGGCCCCCCTGTTCGTGAGCCACTACACTGAGCCGCGTGAGCTGCGGGTTGGCTGACAGGCCGATGCACTGACCCTTGGGCTTGGGGCCGGCTCGCTCCGCCTGTCTTTGGCTCTTTTCTCGGGGACGCTCTTGGTGGGCGGGCTGGGGCGGATGGTGCGGAGGTCCTCGGGGAGGCCAAAGGCCGTGGGGTTTAGGGACAGGGTCAGGTAGACGTCCAGCAGACAGTACGCGTCAACGGCTGGAGAGAGAGAGAGAGAGAGAAATGGAAAAATGAAAACAGGGACATTTGCCAGGGACAAATGGTAAAAGAGAACAGGGACATTTTTCAACTGAGAAAGAAGGGAGAGTGAAAGCAGGATGAGACAAAACAGGACTGTAACCAAAACAGTGCGTCATGCTTACTGGTGTAAACACACACAGCAAAACAAAGAAATCATGATCGAAACCAGAAAGATTTTTGATCACACAAACGGCACAAACGGACCACAGGTCAAGCGGAATTTTCCGAAAATGAAGCCCAACCTGCGTAACGGAGCTGGCTGGTGCGGAGTGGTCGTCGTTCCCAGTTGGACAGCTGTTCCGACTTGTCTAGAGGTTTTCCCAGCACCTGCTGCACCATGAGGCTCAAGCCCTTCTCCGTGGAGGCCTCGCTCACCTCCGGCGGCCGAGACCCTCCGCGCCTGCTCCCCCGCCAGCAACGCTGCAGCTAACGTAGGGACGCCAGGACAAAGCGGGACGCGATACAAGTGAACACACACAGCCCTGTAGAGTCCAGGCCACTACGGTCAAGCGTCGTGAAGGTCAGGCAGAAACTACAGTCTTTGTCAGCGGTGATGTCTGGATTTCTAGAAAGTTCTTCAGTGCATCAGCAAGAAAACGGGCTCAAAACTAGGACGCAACAGGTGATACTGTTTGCTCTTCAAATGAAAAGAATTCTTATATTCACTAATGTTGCTTATAAATACCAGAAGGATGATGTTGCATTATTAAAGTGAGATCACGCTAACTGACTCCAACCAGCTTCGATTATTTAGCCATGTTTGCTACAGAATTAACCTGGTTGTAGTAAGGTATCAGAACAGACATGGCAGGCATTACAAATGGGAAAATGTATCTGATTCCCACTAGCTTTGTTTTAAATAGTTCGCAGTGTTAGTGTATGTGTTTAGTGTATACATTAGTGTGTGTAGTGTATGAGTACTGTATGAGCAGGGGAAGCTGGCGTACACCTGTAAGAGCATGGTTGGTTGCCATAGAGATACAGCAGCACGTATTACCTGTTGATGGACATGGAGCATATCCAACACTCCCTTAACCTCCAAAGACTCCTCCTTGAGCTCAGGCCACGTGGTCACCAGACTCCTCAGATCCCCAGACATTCCATAACCTTTATACACATGCGCACACGCGGACACACACACGTCATGCATGCATGCACATACACACGTACATAGGCAAAACAAATTTTAAAGAACATCCAAAAATGATCACAGATAGCAATATACCCACCATACGCTGCCCACACCAAAACTTCAAACATTCACACCTGCTGGAGAGAGCAGCAGGCTCTATACTTTCCCATACGAGACCGTGAGACAGTAGAGATATCTTATTTCCCAACGTACCGGGGACCTAACCCCAAACCCACCGCCAGACGGTGCCACGCCCTTGTGGCTGCCGTCGAGCCGGACGTGTCCGCCGCTCACCCAGTTTGAGGATTTCCTCGTCGGTCAGCAGCGAGCAGACCAGACGCACGGTCTGGTGGTGCTGGCGGAGGCCGGGCGAGCACAGGTCCAGCAGAAAGACGCAGTCCTGCACAGCCAGCTGGATGAGCGCCAGGCGCGGGGCGCACACCGTGCCGAAGCTGGGCCGCCACTCCATGTCCACGGCGACCACCCGGCCCGGCTGTGAACAGCAGCAGGGGACGACACGTGAGCGGCCCTTCTGAGACTGCCCAGACCCAAACCCCGAGCATCACCTCCACCCTGATCAGAACCGCACACATCAGCGGAGCCCTACCAGACTCACGGAACACATTGCGAAATATGAAAAATGCTTGTATGGTGCTAAACTAGAGTGTCACATTAAATATTCAGCTAATTAAAAAAAACCAACCAAACAAGACAAACACGACGTCATTAAACATTACACTCCTGCATACATCTGGGTGAACATTTGGTTCCTGCATGTACAAAGCAAGCACAGAATCCGGAAGGTTCCTCCTCCCATGTCAGACACTTTGCCTGGGGTGCAGGAACTAAAGCTCTCCGGGGAGAAGGGAAAGGCAGCCAGCGCACGTACCTGTAAGATGGCGTCGCTGCACCGCTGCAGCTGCTCTAAAGTCTGCAGGAAGTGCACCTGGTGCTGGGCCAGAGGCAGCTGGTAGTAGCGCCGCTGGTGCAGCTGCGGAGGAACCCACGACTGCAAGGGGGCGCTCTCCTCACGCTCCTCTCTGAGGGGGACAGCAGAGCACAGGCAGGAGGGTGAGCACTGAGTGCTTGTCTAAACATGAGAGAATAAGAGAGAGGGGGTGTGTGTTTGAGCCGTGTATCTGGAGTATAGTGGGGTGGTTTGCATGCTCACAGCTGCATGGAGGCGCAGCTCTGCATGGCGTCCCACACCCCGAACGGGAGCCTGTCTCTAGGGACGCTGTAGAACTCCGCCCACTGCGCAGCTGCCCGAAGCCCACAGAACCTCACCAACAGCTCCACCAACACCACCTGGAGCTCCACACTGCCCTGCACTGTGACCTGAGGATGCATGCATGCGCACAACAGGGACACACACAACGTGAAACAGAGACGCGCAAAAACAAGAACGCATGCACGCACACACACAGACACGCACACAATGACAGAGACACACACAACGAAACAGACACACATGCACACTGAAACAGAGATACACAAGAGACAGACACATTCACACGTATGCACAATGCAACAGAGAACCACAAGCACATACACACGCACATTGGAACAGACAAACACACACACAAATCTACAAACACACACTCTCACAATGACACACACGCCTGCATGTGATGGACCTACTTGGACATGGTCGCTCCAGTTCTCCTCAGTCATGCTTTTCTAAAACAATGTTCATAAGATTCAGAACATATTTTTCATATATACACCTTTTATTATGGTTATTACTATTTGAAGATATGGGAGAGTGCCTATAGTTTATAATTTACCTTCCATGTGTACCTTATGCATTACAAAGGCAATGGGTTGCTTTTGCTACATATTTATTAGGTAACGCATTTTTTGTTTACTTGAGTCATATGAGCCTATAGCTGACAAACCCAGCGCTTCATCAGAAGAATTCAGCAGTTGTAATGAATCGGCAGAACTCCGTGTGCTGTAGTGCTAATGAAAGGCGTTCATGCGGAGGCTGAAGGGCCCTGCTCACCTCCCTGAACCTCTTGTACATGAGGAACCGCAGTGAGTCCAGCTTCCTCTTGTGAACAGAGTTCACACACAAGCCTGCAAGCAAAGGGACAGCATGAAACAACCACACAGGCTGCAGGCCAACGCGGCAGGCGCAGACGCACGGGGAGCACACGGCACGCACGCACCCGGATCGACGTTAAACTTTTCCATGAGCCGGAAGACGTGTTTGCAGAGGAGCTTGGGCTGAATCTGGTCCGCCTGATGTTTGGAGAGAGACACGCGGGGATACTGCCTGTGTCACAACCAAAGGTGGAACAACACACAGAATTAAGGCTGGCTGGCACCGACCTAATGATTCTCAACATGGAAATGTCAAATCGGCCTTTCCGAACAATCAATTTCTCTCTTATGTCGTCAGGTGCGCTATATCTGCTTTTGGTGCATTAAATCTGGCCCCGCCTTTAGGCAAGCAAGCCCCGCCTCCTGCCGTGGTCACCTGCGCAGTTCCTCCAGTCTAAAACTCGGACTGCACCAGGAGTCCAGCAGCCTGACCAGCCGCTCCTGGAGCTCGGGTTGGCCCTGCACGAACGACTCCGCCAACGGCAGCTTGTCCAGGAGGATCAGAGGCACACACATCTGCCACAGCCAAAGAGAGGGTGAAAAACTCAGAAGAAGTAGTGCAGAACTGTGGGTATTGTAGTTATAGTCGTTTTCACCTCGCACGTTCACTGACCTGCTCCATGTCGAGCTCCTTCTGTAGTTGAAGCTTCACGCTAAGCAATGCCGCCTAACAGGGAAGGGAATCAGTTAGTTAAACTCTCTCATGCAATATTGTACCACGTGCCTTTAGTTCATATTTGCTAGGTATAACAAACTCTAATTACCTGGGGCTGGGGGGAAGGAAAACCACAAACACAACAAAAATAATGCAACATCAAGGTACACATGACACTGAGTCACACATGACAAGACCCTAGAAAGATTCGGAAGCTCTGCAGGGAATATACTTGAACACCTCAGTATATAACAAACAACGCTTGTCTACAGTTTAAAACTAGTACTACTACCTGTTAATACGAAAACAAAGCATGTGCATGTGTGAGTGTATACATGTTTGTTAAAACTGTGTGTGTGTGTGTGTGTGTGTACACATTTACACCAGTATGCCTGACACACCGTTTCACTCTACAGTCCTGTTTTGGGGTGTGTGTGGGTGTGCGCACACGTTTACACCAGTATGCATGACACACTGTTTCATTCTACAGTCCTGTTTTGGGGTGTGTGTGGGTGTGTGCGGGTGTGTGCACGCACGTTTACACCAGTATGCATGACACACTGTTTCATTCTACAGTCCTGTTTTGGGGTGTGTGTGTGTGTGTGTGTGTGTTTACACCAGTAAGCATGACAGAGCTTTTCAGCTACAGAGCTACAGCTACGGCTCTGCTTTTACTCATCCTTCTCATTTGAAAAATGTCCCTGTTCTCTTTTACCATTTGTCCCTGGCAAATGTCCCCGTTTTCATTTTTCCATTTCTCTCTCTCTCCCTCCCTCTCTCTCTCTCTCCAGCCATTGACACATACTGTCTGCTGGACGTCTACCTGACCCTGTCCCTAAACCCCACGGCCTTTGGCCTCCCCGAGGACCTCCGCACCATCCGCCCCAGCCCGCCCACCAAGAGCGTCCCCGAGAAAAGAGCCAAAGACAGGCGGAGCGAGCCGGCCCCAAGCCCAAGGGTCAGTGCATCGGCCTGTCAGCCAACCCACAGCTCACGTGGCTCAGTGTAGTGGCTCACGAACAGGGGGCCTCAACAATGACTCAGCAGTCAAGGTTCAAGGTTCAGTTATTCTGCAGTCAAGCACGTGATTTGAGCTGAACACAGAGAGATGTGACTGAATTGTATTTCAATCTGAGAGTGTAGTTTGTACCTAATAGCCTATCTAAGTATTTCCTTTACTCTGTGTGTGTGTGTGTGTGTATGATTGCATACCTCTTTATAGGCACAGCTGTTCTGCAGGTAGGAAATATGCTCCAGCAGCAGGCTTGTCTCTAGCGTCTCCAGCTCAAAGATGTCCAGCAGGGGCTCCATGTACCCGGGCTGGGTCGCCTTGATGAGCCCGAGGGCCTGCAGCTGGAGCCGCCGCCTCTCCTCTCCCGCCAGGCCCTTCAGGCTGGCGCGTGAGGTGCCACGCCTCCAGCGCACGAACTCCGTCAGCACGAACTGGCCCAGTGTGGTGGATTTGCCTTTCTGGATGCCCGGACAGCCCTCCAGCAGGGTGAGCAGTCCGGCCAGCGGCTCCCGCAGCCGGGAGAATCCAGACACGCTCTCCGACCTCAGCTTGGGGCGGAGGAGAGTTCCGTCAAGGTAGTGTTTCCCTCAGGGATCCCCTGACGGTCCACATTTTTGCTCTTATTTCACCTTCCAACTAAGCAATTGAAGACTCTTAGTAGGCGGTACAGTTGGGTTGGGAGTGAGCAAACATGTGGACTGTCCAGGGGCTCCCTAGGTCTGTCTGTGATTCACCTGCACCTCACGGTGCTTTTTAGAGTGTTAACTAAAGAGCAAGACCTACACGGGTTGTATTAGCCAGAGTAAAGGAAACACTCATCTGTGCATTGCTACAGGCCCCCCAGGCTGGCAGTGAGGAAACTGTAAGTGTGGGGTAACTCTCAACCACAAGCAAGTAGCTTGAGTAAGACATCATGAGGACCAAGGAAAATCTAGTGGGTTTAAATACACGCCACACTATACTTAAGTCAGCGGTGCACCTAACTAAAACTATCAACGCAAATTCATGTTGTAGTTGTCAAAAATACTTCCAAGTAGACTTAGCGAATTATCAACAAAAAATAATAAGCTGTGTGAGCTGTCCTCGAATCCTGCTTCATTTTTCCTTTGGCACCAAGCCCCATGTTCACCCTGCGCCTCTACTCCCGTTTCTTGACTTCCTGGTCCGCCCCCACCCCATCCCCCTTTACTTCCTGGTCCGCCCTCATCCACATCCCTCTTTACTTCCTGGCGCATAGTGTGCGCCCAAAGAAACAGGGTCCTTCCGTGACCTCCCACAGTAGGCATGACCAGCGTTAATGACGTCGTCACCAATCTTGGCTACGCATATAACACAACACCCTCAATCCAGCCATCAACTTGTTGAGACCAACAGAGGGTTTCAAGTCCACCACGTTAAGAGTGACTAATTCCAACTAATTTCGATATTCATTAGCGACCCTTCGGACAGAATATTTCAACAGACCTAACCTCTTCTCTTTTTGGCTTTAGACAGTGGTCTTTGCTTCATGCATGATCATTTCTGCCTTGTCTAGCATTTGCTACACCCACATGTCTCTTGACCTCAGATTTGAGAAGTTGCTGTCATCGGAGTGCACTATATGCAGGGGCATGTGGTATAACGCATTCCAGCAGGCTGTCTGGGTCACGCCCAGGAGCCAGCAGAGGCAGGTGTGATGCCTGTTGTCTCCAGAGCGGCAGTACTGATGACAAGACAGATCTCAGGAAGCCAATTATGCCATTCTGGGTGTCTGCTTCCTACGAAGGAGGTTACCATTGCCTGAAGGGTCCTTTTCCTTCTTTCTGTTAATTCCGTTTGTGGCTGTGGACAACTTCAGGACCGCATGGCATTCACACAGGCTGCTCATCACCTGCCTTGTGAACTGAGGGTACCATCAAACCAACCACCGTCATCTCTCCTGGTGCTTTCACGCCTGCACTTTTCAACAGACCGGTAGGTTTTAAGTTTACCTTTAAACTTTTGACGAGTGACCTGAGCAAATCTGATTCCATACGTTCCTATTGTAATACAGCAGGAACTGGAACTCCAGGACTGGAGGAACCACAAGCTGCTAATTAAGGTCATATTTACATTTCTGATTTTGTTACATTTACCGTCAAACCAAAAGACGTAAACACATGTTAAATGGAAACGTCACATACTGAGTGAGCAGCTTTTATGCCATATATTGAGTGACAATAATACCTACGAAGCTAGAACAACGCTCTGCTCCGAGTTAAATGCCCTTGTGGGGATTGTGTATGTGCAGCAGCATGCATCACGGAGGTAACGAAGAAAGCACATTTTTGTGCAATTTTCCAGTTCAGTACAGATATACTTGTTGGACCAAATGTTCCCTCCTTGGTTCTCCATGTTTGCCCTTGGCTCATTTTCACTAACACCACTCTAGTCTATCTTTTTAGGGTCACATCTTGTGACATCACATTCTGTGTTTGGGCCGTTTGGTCCATACTGTGTTCAAACTGAAATACTGCACCACAGTTTGTTTGGAATTGGACTGAAAGGACCTGCTCAAAGGGTCTGGGCAGCTTATTGGGTGCACACTTGCACACTGGAGTTCAAAAGCTAGCTCTCGCTCTCTCTCACACAGAAAAGGTAGCTCTCTCTCACACACACAAAGACACACACAAAAGGTAGCACGCTCTCTTGCTCTAATGAACGATACTAACAGAGCAATCACATCAGGGTTTGTTTTAATCAAACAGAAAGTCTGAACACACCCTTAAGCCCCTGTGCTTGGATGGCACATTGTGCTAAAGAACACCTTGTTGTTCTTCACAGTGGATACTTCCCAGGGTGGGACTTTTACTGGCTTGCCTCAAATCTTTGCACAGGGCATCAGATCTTTGTGATGCTGTGATCTCCTGCAAGGTACATGGTAAATCGACAACCCACCATCCCATTTCAGTTTGCATAGGAATAGACGACAATGAATCCAAAACCACATTAAAAACACCCGTTCCTAAACTGGTGGCCACACCAGTTCATTGAGGTTGTGCTTTCAGACATGGTGGTGAGGTTGGCTTCTCACCCGGCTCATCGCAGACTGGAGTAATCCCAGTCGAGTGCAGTGTGGGTATTCCCAGGTAGGGAATACCTTCCCAAATGTGGCTTCCATGCCATCTGGCTGGCACATAGAAAATACAGGCCCAAAAGAAGCAGCATATGCAGGTGTTCATCCAAGGGTATTTAAAATATTGGTAGTGAGGCTCGTGTCATGCAAACCAGTGAGTACCATGGACCTGCTAAAGGCTCTACTCCCCTGCCTGTTAGCCATGAGGAACTTTTGCCGGTTTCCCATTTCCAGCACCCCACTATATACACCTTCCCAGAGGGTACCGGTACACCCAGTGTCCAGCACAGCACCCTGTAGTGCCGCCGACACACAGGTACCACTAGCAGTGAAAGAACGCCCACCGTGACCCACAGCAGCTTCTTTACTTCTCTTTTGCCCCTTTTTCTACATTTTCCTGGAAGCATGATCAGAGGTGCTGGACTGTTGTGCACAAGCCAGGTTGTGTCTGGAATGGCT
Organism: Electrophorus electricus; assembly: GCF_041902795.1. NCBI lineage: Eukaryota > Metazoa > Chordata > Actinopteri > Gymnotiformes > Gymnotidae > Electrophorus > Electrophorus electricus. Next base: position 7,147,672 of record NC_137515.1, on the reverse strand, counting down.
CGAGTCGTTTTCTACATTTTCCTGGAAGCGTGATCGGTGGTGCTGGATTGTTGTACAAGAGCCCAGTAGTGTGTGGAACGCCTCCAGTTTTTTTTCCCTCTATAAAGGAACCTGTTTTCACCAGTTGCTCAACAGTGACCACTATTCCACACAGACCACTGGCGAGTTTGGGGTTGGAGGCATTCCGTATGCATCGTGCAATCTCTTCCTCAGACATTCCTGGCTGCCGTTTGAGTGCAAGTAGTCATATGCAAAATCCCTTAAGCACGGTGATGGGGTCTGCACCATAGTCTGGAGCTGTTCTTCTTCTTTCTCATTTTGGCTGTCTCTAGGCAGAGAACTATGAAAACGCTCCTGAAGTCTTCCCAGTGTTTGATTTTTGAGTGAGCTACTGGCCACCAGCACATGGTGTTCAACGTGCCCTCAATATTCTGATTACTTAGTGGTCTGATCGACTGAAAGCTGTCAAAGTCTGTGACATCGGTGGAGCTCCTGTACACTCTAAACTGGGGGGGGGGGGGGACACACCAGTCTAATTGGCAGTTTGGATGGGGCAGGCTGGAAGGATGGGTGCATTACCTTGTGCTGCCCACAGGGGGCGCGGGCATGAAGTAAGGGGATGGATGCAATGTTAAACATGTGGTTTTGTTATATCTAAGGCCCACTTGCATTCCTTGAAACTAACAAACATCAGATAAGCTTCCCTCTTTGAAAGCAGACCTGGAATGTTCCAGGCATTCAGAACACATCACGATCCCTTTGAGAATGACTTTGAAGTTTAAAATTATGGACCTTCCTTTTCACACTTTGAGAGTGTAATTACAGCAGCGTCTTACCGCCTGCAGCTCTTTCTTGCTCCACAAGTCAAAGAGCTGGTCTCGCAGGACACCGGGGTCAACACCTGGACACACACACACACACACACACACACACACACACACACACACACACAGGGTTATCCTCTCACCTCTCCCCCCCACCTGTTACCTAGCATGCGCATGCACATGCATACGCACAGACACGTGCAGTCACATGCGCGCACGCGCGCACACACACACCTCGCTATTCTCATCTTCCTGCTTTGTCTCTTTGTCATAAATCACTTATGTCACTCTGTTCCTTCCTATTTGTGCTTTTCCTGCTCCTCGCCTGTGTTGGTTGAGCGGAGCGTTTTGTTAACGTCGTCCTTCTGTTGAACTGCGAAAAATGGCTCAACTAGAAAACTTCTCCATTATGATTCAAAATATGCTACTTTCTTTGTAACTGGAGAATACGGTTTAAAAGCATAATTTTTTGAAGATAATGTGATAATGTGAAGAGAAAAGTAGCTTGCTAAGCATGGTGTTCGTTTCCTTTGAACTCCGGGACACTGTTTAAGAACAAAGTTTCAACCTTTGATTTCTCCGCCCCCCCCTTGGGCCCCCCACCCTAAACACTGCTGTGTGTGGAAACTTCACACCGCATCTGAATTGCAGAAAAGAGGGTCACGAAATTACCATTTAATATGCGTAAAAGGGAGACACAAGCAGAGGTGGCCATTGTTCCTGCAGAGGTGCTGGTCCTTTGTGTTTTTGGGAATGATTTCAGGCCACAATGCTGTGAGAAGATGAGACATTTTCTCAAGGAGGAGGAGGGGCTCCGAAAAGGCCATTAACAATGGCCAAGCAGAGGGGAAGTATATGTTCCTTTGAGCTGCACTGAAAGCAACTGCTCTGCTCATGCTGTGTGGCCCACACCTCTCTCTCTCTCCCTCTCTCTCTCTCTCCATCCCTACACCCCCCCTCCCCTTCTTGCCAAGCCCCACCACCTCCCCAACGCCGCTCCACCTCGCCCCTGTCTGCGTTTGTCTCGGATTTCCTCTGGAAAGGGCAACGCTGAGGCTGCGGTGTAAAACATCCCGCCTTCCTTAGCGGTGCCCTGGGAAAGCGCAGCAGAGGGCTTGTCTCTGTCCACACGCCAGCCTGCGCAACCAGTCACGCTGCAGGGCTGCCCGACACCAGCCAGCAGACAGTACTGACCATTACTGGGAAAGTACTGAACATTGCTGAGACAGTACTGAACATTGCTGATAAAGCACATCACAACCCCCCCCCCCACTAACTTCCATAACCTCCATAAATAGAACAATTTTCAACAATGAACTCGGTAAAATATAATTAACACCTATTTAAAAATCTCCAATTTAGAGTTCAGGGCATGCGTGTGGATGTTGTATGAACCTGTGTGTGTCATCCAATGACATTTCATCAAACTGACCCCTAAAAACATGGAGTTGTGCAAGCGTGCACAGTTACATATGACTAAACATTCCAACCTGCAGTTATGCATGTCACTACAGAAAGCTTCCAGAAACAAGATAATCTCCCAAACCACACCACGATGTTCAAATGCGCATGACAAATCACAGTTGGGATGAAACGGCACAGTGCATTTCTTCGCAGAGCCCGCACAGACACATGCTGCAATTGGTGCATTTCCTGAGCGGGACCTGTTCAACATCCTTGTCCAGACCAGCATGCACAGCCAGGCTGCTTCAGCTGGGCTGCCCAGACTTTTCCCATTACACTTTCCCGCTGCCTATGTGACAGAGTAGATGGTGAAGCAATACACACTTAACATTCTCTTCTTTGTCCTTAACTATGGCCCATTCTTTCACGTACACACACACACACAGGCACATGCCCCCCAATCCCCCCCGGATGTGCGCACACACACACACGCACACACACACACAAAGAGGGGAAAGTGAGATGGAAGGAGACAGTGGAATGTAGGTTATGCAGTTATTTAATGTGAAGGGAGAGTTACTGGGGGGAGGTGGGTGCACTTAGAAGACATCCATACCATCCTCTATAGGCCTATTGTTAATTCACCCATAATAACACAATGACCTAAACAACGTTTAGGCTAAACTTCCCCATGTATAACATTTCGATTATTTTCAGTGTCCAACATTAGGCAATAAAATATAAGCTTGTTACAGCCAACCAATTTAAATGGCTTCAGTTCACCTGTGCAACAATAAGCTATTATTCATGGACCAAATTAGTAAAGAACAAGCAAGCAATAAACCCTCCACATCCACATCGGTGGTGTTCAGATCTTAATCCTCAAGTTCCAATTCCTACAGGTTAAAGTAGAACTGAGACTCTAATGCAGTTGTGTTCAGATCCTCCAAGTATTCCACCCTCCCATTTTCTAGGAATCAGGTGTGATGAAAAAGTGCCCAACCAGGTACGTTAACCATTTAATCAACTACGTGGGAACACGAAATTCAGGACCAGACTGTACAAGCAAGCAGTAAGCACTGTACAAGCAAGCAGTAAATGATAAAGGCTATGACTGAGTTAAAGGGTTCAGTCCAGAAGTGGGCAGTTGGATCTTACCCTCTGATCGTGCATCCTGGCTCATTTTCACCAGGAGGTGACGCTCCACTCACGCTCACTGTCCTTTAAAAGAAAAGAGATTGTAAGTGTGTGTGCTGCAAATGTGTCCCAAGCTATTGTGGGCTTTTTTTGAAGTCAACATGCACAGAGTGAAGCACTACAGCATGAATCATGGCCAATACTACACAAAATTCAATGAGCTGTTCATTTTAAATTTCTTATCATCACTTAGCACTGATTTTGGAATAAAATTCGACCATATGAAGAACTCTTCTTCCCCTACGCCACTAGAGACCAATCCTGGGAAGCAGGCAGTGAACAGGTGTTGACACTTCAGCAGTATGTGACAAATGACCCAAAACCGTAAAACTCAGAGCGCCAATCTTATTTCCATTCCACGATTTTCTGTGCTCAAAATATTCACTTTTGGCATCTGTTCCTAATAACCATCGCACTCAGCCGCAGAACGCAGCAGCGAGTAGAGCCCTGAGCTCACTCGCTCCACTGCAATCCTTCTCAAGACAAAAACATTCTCGCTGACAAAGGGGAAATATATTTCACTCTGGGTTTGTCTCTGCATAACACTTTCTGATATTTCAGCACCCCAAACCCACTGTTTTACAGAGCTCCTTAACTTTGATATGTGATAGTTCAATGTCAAGCAGGCAAAATCACATCAACGCCATGAATAGCTGACTCATCATGTACCAAGATGAGCAACATGTGAGCAAACGCTCGAGGTGTAAAAACTCAAACATGCACTGGCACCCACATGTATATATCTTTTTCTCACACAAATGCACAGAACCTCTCTCACTCACTCAATCCTTCTCTCTCTCTCTCCATCCCCCCTCCCTCCCTCTCTCCCTCTCTCCCTCTCTCTCCCTGTGGGAACCGCAGTCCAGGCGAGGGCAGGCAGCCAGCTGGCTGAGTAGTGAGCTTTGAGGTTGAGGATGTTTTTTTGGGTCTGGAGTCTGGACTGTTTCTCTCGGCACTCCCTTGGGGGAGGGGTCCTAGCGCCGATCTCAAAACCCACTGCACCTACGACAACCTCCCAGCTATAAGGTTCTACTGCCACCACCTGGCCAAAAGAGGCCGACACATACTGAACAGCAGAGCAACGGGTCAGATGATCATATCAATACACCGCAAAACAAATTCCCACTTGGACTAATGTTTGAAAATGACCTAAGCAGCACCTAAACTGGAGGATCTGTTTGCATTCCCCTCTAACCATCTCTGCTCTAGCTCCTAATGTTTTACTGTGTGGCTGATTTTCAGATGTTTTAGTAAATCGGTTTCAGGTCGATAAATAAATAAATAAATAAATAAAATCGATATCTTGTGCCAGAATCTATGCTTTAAAGACATGTGTGGATCGGAAGTATAGATATTTTAGTATGGAACCGCACATCCTCACTAATAGAAAAAGAGTATCCAGCTTGGACTTCTTGAAAAACTTGCAACCTCAGCTGTCTTGTCAGGCTTCATGCTTTCCACGATAATCAATTCACAAATAACATAAATCAATATACGAACGTCAAATGTAATAATACTACAGAATTGGCAAATGTGGACGCGACGCAACATAAAATGAGAGGAAGACGAAACAGAGCGCATGGAATCAACAATCCCGTTTTTGGTGGTTTAACGCTGATGAATGTACGCGCGGTTAATGTACACTTATTTTTTATTTAGTTTATTTAGGTTTGTGCCACTTGAATATGCATAATTAAAACGACAATGGTCGCACGTGCACATACGAGAGTCATGGAAGGGTCAGCACGCGCCAAAGCCGAGTGACACCTGAGCGGTACACGTGTTGCTCCGAACATACATGTATTCTGTCTTCTAAATTCTCTTCTAATTAAATGCCTACCTGCCAGTTTAAATGATTATATTTTAAGGTTTTGCTACACTTGGACGAACCGAGTTTTATAGAGGCCTCCCTATAGAGTAAGAGTTTTATAGGGGCTTCTATATAAAGCAAGAATTTTATAGGGGCTTTGTATTGTGCATTAGAACTGAATATCTGGTAACCAGCCTTTGGCAGGCCCTTTGGTATTAAAGTTATTTAACACGGTATAAAACAGTGTAGCTATTAGCTGACACACTAACACATGAGATTCGTGACAGTTCTGTTAGTCACCTGTTGTCTAGGTAGGTAACTACTACTACCGCCCGCAAACCCGGTGGACGTTTTGCGATTAGCTGTCCTACCTAGTTAACTGGGACAAGAACAAGCAGTGCTATACGAATAACAGCGGTTTACATTTGAACATGAATTATAGCTACACTGATATTTGATCACAATAGCTAGCCAATAACATCTCATCTGCTTTAACTTGCGATATCGATATAAACCCAAGACAACGGCGATTAAAATATAAACATAAGGCTAACGACCTACCAAGCTAGGTTAGTCATCTCACATATTCTTCATAGGAGTTAGCTAGGTACCTGACTGACATTTTAAACAAAAAGTACTTTACTATAGAAACATTTATAATAGACCCAATTACCCCCTTGTTTGAACAGAAATGCAAATTATTCGCTGTGTTCTTAGTACTTCAGCACGCATGCCTGCTTTCAAATATACTTCAAATTTGCTAGTCAACTAGATAAGCTAACCTAGCTAGCTTAGCTTACCCAGCGTCCAAGTAGTAAATCAAGTAGTGACGTGGTAACATTTAGAAAATTAATTTAACAGCTGCTATAATGCATAAGGACAATCAAACGTTCATGTTAGCAGTTTTTAAATGTTCTTTTTGTTTCACTCAACTAACATCTGCAAAATGCAACTTACTTAGGCGTCAAACAAGGTAGCGTTAGATAGCGTGAGTGAATTATGCTTCCTGGCGGAACCAAATACAAACACTAGGCGTATCTCACGGACATTTGATAAAGTGACGCAGACTGGTATGCACTTTTTGTGTTTACAAAATCTCCCCCGGCCCTGTGTAGGTTAGCAGACTCTATGTGAACACAATATGGTATTTATTACAATAATATAATAAGCTGTCTATTTTATTATTTTTACTATCTCATATAATTAACCATCTATTGGCGGTAGAATTGAGTGATTGATGAGTTCACTTAAGTTTTCTTTATTTTTATAGTATCTCTGTGGCTTTAAATGCAGCAGTGTATGCAAGGTTTGATTAAATAACCATACAAATAACAGTCCATCATAAACTATTCCGTTAATGTAATAGTGACCACCATAACCTATTCTGTCAGAATAACAGTGGCCACCATAACCTGTTATGTCAAAATAACAGTGACCACCATAAACTATTCTGTCAGAATAACAGTGACTATCATAACCTGTTATGTCAAAATATCAAAAATAACTGACCATCATGACCTGTTATGTCAAAATAACAAAATAACAGTGACCACCATAAACTGTTATGTCAAAATAACAGTGACCACCATAACTTATTCTGTCAGAATAACAGTGGCTATCATAACCTGTTATATCAAAATAACAGTGACCACCATAAACTGTTATGTCAAAATAACAGTGACCACCATAACTTATTCTGTCAGAATAACAGTGGCTATCATAACCTGTTATATCAAAATAACAGTGACCACCATAAACTATTCTGTCAAAATAACAGTGACTATCATAACCTGTTCTGACAGAATAACAGCCATAGCCTAGTCTGACTATCACGTGACTCACGACAACGAAGTCGCAATTGAAATCGCGAGGAAGCTATCTTAGCTTAGCTGGTTAGCCAGCTACTAACTTACTGACTTGCTTGTTTACTTGCTAATTAGCTAAGTAGGTAAGTAAGTAAGTAAGCAAGCAAGCAAGTAAATAAGTAACGAAATACTGCTAATTTTGTGAAGCCCAGATGGCGGTCTTTGCTTCCTTTCCGAGGTAGCCGTTCTCATATGCTCATAGTATTTACAAACACCACAACAAGACGTTTAGACTGTTGGATTTGGGCTTAAACAGCAGTCCGATGGAGTGGTTTATGTTCCCCGACGAGCAGAGCCGTACGACTGGCAACCCAAATCTCGCTTCGCACTCAGAAGTTCCCCAGGTATCGTCTTAGCAATCTAGTCATGAACTTTGCATCTCAATTTTAAGACCGAACGTTATTTATGTTGATGGGACCAAAACTCACAAGTAATGATAAACTGCGCTAGCTAACCTAGCTAACATGTGGGTTACATAAGATAGCTAGGGTTAATTATCTGTTTAGGGTTAGCTGACTAACGTTAGCTAACTAAAAAGTTAACCACCCCAGCCAGTAACATGCTGAATAGTTTGCTAATTCTTGTTTAGAATTGAGAGAGAGAGAGGGAGATGTGGATAGCATAGATAGCAAAATAATTAGCTATATTACTGCAAAGTTACTTATCGCCGTTTACTCTCGCATAGCCAACTCTATGGGATGTTATAGCTTATACTACTGTACAGTGTAAATTACCGAGCTAACGCTAAATCACACAGAGGAGATAAAAAGGAGATATTGCGCAGTCATTTGTTACTTTAGGACTGCGTATCAAAGCGCTTAACTCATGTCCAAGAAGAGCGTATTGTCAGCTTTGTGAGGGAGCTGGCTAGGTGTATGGAGCTTCACCCATGTCTAGGCACTGAGAATGAAGATACCTTAACGTTGGTTTGCAAGTGAACATAATCGTGCAAACGCACCGAGTAACTGTGATAACGCTCCGAGCAGTGGGACTAATCAGTGGAAAAGCGTCTATAGCCTGCCTCTTAGTTACAGCAAGACGCAGATTGCGGGACATTTGACATGATGTCATTGACTTGCTAACTGCTGTTAAATGCGACATCGTTTTCCATCCGGATCTGCGGTAACTGACAGACACTTTCCTGTAGCCGATCAAGGTGCAGTGAGCGACAGCCATGTGTGCATCGTTAACTGGACATGGCTTGTGTCTAGCAACAGTGGCGTTTGTTGTTGTGTCTGTGTACAACATTTCCCAGATTAAATTCACTGCCAGCAGTGTCTCAACTGTGTGTCATACTTAAATAGCCTATAATGTCATATTCTATTTTTGCCATATAACATCACAGTTTGAGTATGGGAGGTAATCCGAGTTATACTGTCATAGTGCATTTTATAATGTAATTCTAATGATACTTTAGGCCATGTTCATTCTTCTCTGGTTATTCAATAATTGACAATCCTACCACATTCTTGGAGGACTTTGAGTGCTGGAGCAGGAATGACATCTGTAAATATAGTTAATTTAAATAAAGTTAATTTAAACCCTCCAGTGGGTTCAACACGAACATGTTTCATACAACATACTCATTTTTAATCTCAACACTAACTTCTTTTAGATGCGTCATATAATAGTTAAAACTATCAGGCAGATTAATCATTCATATTTATATTATTCATATTTCAAATTAGGGGTACATATTGCCCCCCCCCCCTCTGTATGTATATCATTGTGCAGGCCAGTGTGGAGAACATGGTGTCTCTGTGTGAGAGCCAACAGCAGTATGTGAAGGCCTCCATCGTGTCTCACTGGCAGCTGGTGGAGGCGCAGGACCAGCTGGGCGGTCTGGAGCTGCACAGCAGTGAGTCGGCGGAGCAGGCCCACGCCCGAGCACTCGCCTCCTCTGCCCACATCTCCCAGGCCGAGCAAGAGTGGAGGCTGAAGGAGAGCATGCTGGGGGTGGAGGCTGACCCCCGCTGCAGCCCCGTGCTCGGCCCGGAGGTGGACCGCGGCGGGTTCGATAGGGTACGCTGCTGCAGTGTCCAGCTGTCTCCTTACACGCATTTCATTGAACGTTTTGGATACTGGAGAGTTGAAGGAGAGGCTTAAGCATTTTCTCAGTGACTTACCCCACAGTCAAATTAATTAGGATGGTAACAGGAAAAACTAACAGGAGGTTAATTGGATAATTGTTTTTGCTAAATCCTTAATTCCTCCAGTTTGAAGAAATTTAACTTCATGATATGTTTTGCTGTTGCATCACATATACTATTTGGGGTGCTCAAATTTTGTTTTTGCTTTCTAGAGTATTATAAATGATCCTCTGCCGAGTGAAGCGGATTCCGACAACAGTTTACCATTTGTACAGAGGCATGAGCAACACCTGAAACATTTTGGTGAGCAATGTCATTTGGTGTGTCAGGTTCACCTTGGACGAGGCTTTAAGAGTTGATGAAAGTCTTCTCACAATCCTCTATTTAACGTTCTTGCAGCCTTTCCACTGTCCTGGAGCAGAAAGGCCACGCCACAAGACCTATGATTTCCGATGACCATGACGGCTATTTCTGTCCTTTTCTTTTTTTTTGTAGCTCCCTGTACTATGTTCATGTCTAACAGGGCTGTGTGTGTTAACCCTTGAGTTAAGCTTCTGACTAGCTGCTGTGTTCTCTGGTTCTTCATGTGGCAGGCATGCTGCACAGGTGGGATGACAGTCAACATTTTCTGGCCCAGTTCCCCCACATCATCCGGGAGGAAACGGCCAACTACCTAATCTTATGGTGCTTTCGTCTCTACGCTGAAAATGTGAGACTGTGTTTCTGTCACTTGTTCTCTTGGATGGTTTGCTTATGAAAGGTCACAGTGGACTGAGAAAATAGTTTGAATCAGAATAAAAAGATGATAAACATTTCCATGACAGATATGCGTTTTCTTTCTCTCTCTCTCTCTCTCTCTCTCTCTCTCTCTCTCTCAGAAAGGGGCACTAATGGAGCAGGTGGCACACCAGGCAGTTGCCATGCAGTTTATCCTGGAGATGGCCCGCAACACACAGCAAGACCCGCGCGGCTGCTTCCGCCAGTTCTTCCAGAAAGCCAAAGTAGGCAAAGGGCCAAAGAAGCAGCTAGAACACGTCGCTGCTTTGTATTATGCTACCCTTTTTCCTGAAGGTTTACCAGGGCCTGAGTGCCAACCTCTGGTAGATCAGTGAGTAGATCCACCAAGCAATAAGCTATCCCCGATTTATCTGAAAAGCAGCTGGAGACTAAGCACTCAAAGATTGGTGCACTAGTAATATAGCCCCAAAGCGTTGCGATGTAATGAGGCTAGTTGACCACAAGATGGCATAGCAACAGAACTAGATATCCAGTACTAAGGAAATGGTGATTTTGTTTTCTATACCAGAAAAAGGTCTTGTATGCTGTATAAGAAAGAACAATGTACTTTGATAACAGAGATCAGATTAAAGGTGTAAAGGTAAGAGTACAATGTGTGTGTTTTGGGAATAGGACACATTATAGCTTCTTCTGTATGTCTATTTTGGTGACAGTTTTGTGAGCTTTCATTTGTACTGTATATTTAAGGTGAAGATATACAGTGGATGTAAATGTATTGCACTGTATATTTAAGGCACTACTGTATATTTAACATATTATATTGCAACCTTGGTTGCAATCAGAAGGTTGCCAGTTCAAGCACCACCACCACGACGCCACTGTTGGACCCTTGATCAAGGCCCTTAACCCTCAATTGCTCAAGTTGTGTTCGGTCACAACTAAGTTGGATTGGATAAAAGTGTCAGCTAAATGCTGTTGATGTATGCTTAAGCTATGTTTTCGATAGGGTTTTTTGAGTACTTATTTGATCTTTGCAGTAAACAGATGTTTTGTAAATCTCCATAAATGGGACAGATCATAAAAGATTCATTATTTAGAAAAATGCCATGGATTACATAGGTGTAAGGGTACTTGACTTAACAAATCTGATGACTGCAGTTAACCTGGTTGTAGTGGTATAATGTTAAGACACCCCCCACATACCGTGCTGTTACGCCAGACTCAGGGTTCTGACACGGATCCTTATTTGACCCACTTCTTTAAGGCAGGGCAGGAGGGTTATCTGGACGTCTTTCAAACAGAGCTCGAGGCCTTCAAGCACAGAGTGAGGGAGTACGCCGTGAAGTCTAACCGGGACCGTCCCAAAGGGCCGGAGCAAAAGGACACGCTCCCCAGCTGTCGTCTTGACCCCAGAGAAGTCTTGGAGTCCCTGCCTCCCGTAAGCGGCCCTCTACAAACATTCTGGCCAGGGACACAGGTGTAGGGGAGCTCAGAAGACGATCCAGTTAACCATTTGCTTGACATGTTACCTGATTGGTCAACAGATCTATGATCAACCACCAGTGATGTGGATGCTGTCGGCCGCATTAAAACACCTGTTGCTGATTGGATTTGCTGTTTTGGTAAAAGTTAAAAGCATTTGCAGCTTCTGCAGGAGAACCTTGCACATCTTGTGGCGCCATTTCCATCCTGATAGTTCAGTTGTTTAAACCAATAAACCGGAGCTGGGAGAGTTGGAGGTAAATGACAGGGATTAAGTTTCAATGCAAAAAAAAAAAGACTTAAGAGGAAAAAAAACAACAAAGAACTGGAGTGTGTCCCATCCTGAGATGTCTGGAGAACTGGAGTGTGTCCCATCCTGAGAAGTTAAACCTTGTCATGATCACGACTGTGGTGGTTTGGAGCAGAGAGCTCATTGCCTGGCTGTTCTGTGTAGCGTATACACTACAGGCGGCAAGAAGAAACTAGCAGAGCAATTCCGAGCATGTCTGATATTCCCATAAGAGTCCCAGACGTGGATGCGGATCCCCCCTGCTATCTTATATCTCACACACAGAGTGCTGGAAATGGGTGCTCTAAAGATGACAGTTCATGATTATTGTGAAATACTGGTCAGGTTAAGTATTGTAAAAAAAATCAAGAAATAATAATGACAACAGTGACGATAATACTAATCCGACCTAATCTTGGCTAATTGTATTTGCTTTTAAACTTTTTACCTTTCAGGAGCTAAAGGCCTGTATCCAGTCACAAGACATGCACATTCTCCAGAATGTTCTTAGCACCATGAATCCACAGGTACGCACAATGCTACACAGGATTGCTCTGATAGTGACCTCCCTCTGTTAAAGGAATTAAACACGGTGAATTCACAAAACAGTTAGCATGACATAGCGTCACCTGGCAACCTTGGCATTCTATTCGGACCAGTTATAGCTGACTAAAAAAGTGGAAACGTTACTTAGTTTTATATATAGTAACATTTGTCTGTATAACCGTGTGTGTAAGATTGAATTGCTAAGGAAAGCATTAGCTTTCCTGCAAGTAGAATCCTTCTATTCTGAGCTCATCTGCGCATGTATTAATGGGTTTGCCACCTGCATGTTTTTGTATATTGCTTTGGATCATGTGTTATGCATGTTGGGATCATGTGCTACACGTGGTGTAAGTACGGTATGTGGTCATTCTTCAGTTGAAAAATTCAGTTATTTAACCGTTACAAGGTTCCAGCTTGTTGCCCTGAACAGGAAGGAGAGAGTATTCTGTCTCTCACCTACACACCAACATACAAATCTCACACCTATTTGCCCCTGAAAATTACTGCCTGATAACTGTGTACGGGAAGGAAGTATTTTGAGAGGTAAGCCCAAGCCCACCCCTCACAGATGGCACGTTGAGCCAGGACCTTCAGAGATGTGGGCAGGAAAGCAAGCAGATCGCCCCCGGTCTGCTTGCATAGAGCAGTAACTCTGTAGGTGTAGCACTGCTTCCTGTGCTCAGCCCTCTGCTTCCACCGTGTGCATGCACACTTTGACACTTTTAGTTCTTTTCCACCAATCAGGAGCAAGTTCCGTTCTGGTTTGCACCTTTAATTTCGAATTGTTTGGCACATTCCCACCAAAATCAAGAGTTTCCAGAACCCCAAAGGTTTTTTTTTTCCAGCTGGAACAAAAGAATAGTAGATTCTTCAGTGCGAGTCATGAAGACATGCAGGGGCATCAAGTTTTAGAGGAAAGCGTTATGCTGGAGCCGGACAGATTCATTTGCCAGCGCGTTACATTGTGATCGATGGCGTGGTGGGTAACAGACCAGCAAAGCAGATGACTGGGGCAATGAATTCAGCTACCACAACTCTGAAAACTGACCCTGCATCTCCGTCCACATCAGCCATTAATGACGTTCGGTTTTGCCAAGGTTTTTGTTTTCCTCTATTGATTCTCTTCTCAATGGTGGTAAACGCTCATGGTTCTAACACAGGGATTAATTTTTAAAGTATTTTATGGACAATATTATGACTATTAGAGATAATATCCTATCTCCCTCCTCATGCGTGAAGGTTTCTCCTATTGGCCTTAATGTTGATACTCTGAATCAGTTTACCTCAATCACTCTGGATGAGTTAAAAGTTTGTGCAGCGCTTGGAGCCTTCCTCTAATCCCTATGATGTTAGAATCTGTCGCTCCTCATCTGCCAGCATGCTTCCTCTTGGAGTTTAATTAGGCATTTCAATATTTCTTATCATCTTGATGCAGATGATATGCGGCTGTATCTTTCCATCAATCGTAATGGCTTCAGTAGAGTAGCTAATCTAATGGAGTGCACTGATGCTATTAATGACTGTAATTGTCTCTAGATAAATGTCCTGGTTATTGGTCTTGATGACATGCCTAGGGATTTGGAGGTGACTCGTAGCTCACTTTAGATATACGTTAATACTTTTCTTAGAAATGTAGGTGTTTTTGAGTGTAATTTACAATTTTCAGTGCATATTAAGACACTTGTCTGTTTCTTCCAACTAAGACATATTGCAAAGATCAGATGGATTTGGTCTTTCCAGCACCTAGAGAGTTATTCATGCATGTCTCATTTTTTTTGGACTACTCTAATGCTTTGTATACTTGCCTTAATCACAGAGCAATCGCAGTTGGTTCAAAACGCAGCCCATCAGCCCTTGTATGCAAACTAATCGTAAGGAAACCATCAGCCTGGTTAAGCTAAGTATTGGTGCTTACTTGCAGGGCTTTACATGGTGATGTGCCTGAATACGTTAGTGAATACATTAGTGACCATGTCACTGAGACCTTCTAATAAAGGGCTCCTTGTTGTTTAGGACTAAACCGAAGTGAAGGGAAGACTGTTCCACAGTTCAGCTGCGCACAGTCTTCCCCTTGATATTAGACTGAGTCCCCTTCTTCTTTTAAAAATTGCTGCAAGACCCTTTTTTAGTCTTTAGCTTTTCCAAGTTGTGATCATGGGTACTGTGGTTGTCTGTACTGGGGTGTTTTGTTTTTTTTTATCCTTCATTTCAAGTTTTGTTTTAATTATTTTACTGTGACCACACGCTGTAGCTTTGCCTTAGAAAGTTGCTATATAAATAAAGTTTAATTACTTTTCATATTATTATTATTATTATTATTATTGCCGCCTGTCTTCACACCAATAGTTGAGCCCTGCTTGCTTTGTGGATTAAAACAAACATCTATAACAGCACAAATTCTTGCAGGTAATTGCACTCCACCATCTTACCACTGTTTACTTCCATTGTGTGTTGCACCACACCCTCCATTGATGATGCATCCTTGGGTCCAGTAAAAATGGGTGCAAATGCAGGCCGCTTCTCTGAATAGCACTAAGGTTCTCAGAAGTGCGACGCGGAACCCGGTCCTCGCTCGTAGAAAAGGGATAACGGACGCTCTAATGCTCACGCGTCCACATTTCTCTTTGACCTGTCAGTGTGTCGCTCTCTCTCTCCTCCCACCAGGTGGCGGAGTATCATATAAAGCGGTGCTTGGAGGCGGGGCTGTGCGCGACCCCAGGAAGAGGCCCAAAGGAGGATGACTGGGAAACGGAGGAGCTGAAGATGATGGAGATGTCCTAGGGCAGGAGGTGAGGGTGTCGGGGACGTCCTAGCGCAGGCAACCCACTCCCACCACCGCCCCCGCTGGGGCTTCGGCTTACACGCCACTGATCTCAGAACTGCGACAGACGGCAGCCGTCTAGCACACCCGCTTCCACCCAGTGGGCCTTGTAGATCAGCGGCCTCCTAGAGACTCAAACGCAGGAGCACGGCCTCGCTTTCTCACTTCGGAAGTTTACGTTCAAAGAAAACACGGCAGTAGACGTCTGAGGAAAGGGGCTGCGCTCACAAACTTGGGGCTTTTTAGTTTTGTATCAATGGCTGAATGCGTGCTGCACTTTATATTTGATTAAGATTAAAGTATATAAAAATAAAGGCAGGGTGTTTTGTTTTGGGTTTTGGTTTTTTTTGTATACTTTGGGTTACATTTCTCTTATGATTACAACAGAACTACAAGCGGGGGGGGGGGGCCTTTGTGTGTGTCGCTCTCCATCCTTACGCATGAGGATGTTAAACGTGCCTCCCTTACCAGAGCTCTATAGTGGCTCTAGCATGTGATCTACAGCAGATACAAATAAAGCACTGGGGCTGAAACGATTCCCCTTCTGGCAAAATACATTAGTGTTAATGCTCTGTGTAGTGCACCACGGCGGTATCAAGGCTGTCTCCACAGTAGTAGTGAAATCCAGTAATATATTTTTGAAGTCTGAACATCAAAAGATTATTGCAGAACATGATCGAATTACACCTTTAAATGCAGCACTCATCCTACATTTGCGTTCTAGCTGCGGTGTAGGCGTGGAAACTGCTGAGTCACTGTGGTGCGTGGCGAGAGTAGATTGCGGTTGCAGATCTCGCTGGAGCAGACCTGAGGCACAGTGCGGCGGTCCTGAAGAATACCGCAGGGCTAGTACGCATGCTGGCACTCACTCCGGGCTCTCGTGTGCTTTTGAGACCTGCACAAAGTGATGCATCTGAGCCTTGAACAAACGTGTGGACCCAGTTCCGGGTGGGGCAGAGAGGCTGGGTTGTCCGAGGCTGCTGCCCTTACCTAAACTACTTTTTTTATGTGCAAAATAACTTGCGTGCGGTTTGAATTGGAAGCAAATGTCAGTGTTATCCCTTGCATCCAATCAAAACGGAACATTCTGCATGGTTTACTAAAAAGAACATTTATTCTTTTTAGCATGCTCAATTAATGCAGTGACATGGAATCAGTTATAAATGACAATGATCTTGGAAAAATACATAGAACAATTTAATTATTTTTTAATTATTTCTAAAAATAGTAGACAATGTTTCTATGAAATCATTCACTAAGTAAAAGAAAATTAGATAAAATGGCATCCATACTCGGACAGGAGTGGCTTGTGAAGACTATTTGCAAATAAAATTATTTGATTAAAAATATGAAAATGACAATCCTAATTAAGAAACCCACAAAACACTGACAGGTTCAGCCAAAGCTGTCAAAACGTTACATAACAGTAAGACATGTTAATTTGGGTTCCATGGCCAGGATCCCTATACTGCAGCCAGTGTGGGACAGTCAAAGGTGCTGGACCTGAGCTCTAAAACTAAACGCTGACAATAGTGCACTTCGAAAAACATGAGATTGAGTTTAAATCTGTTCTTACATAAGTGATCAGTTCCTGAATTTCATTCTACAAATCCTTCCTATTAAAATCATAGGATTATAAAATCTATTATACATCATAGAATTGCTAGTCTATAATCACCTTGTAGCCCATGGTGTACTCTGCTACAGCAGAGAGCTACAGGTGCTAAGGCAGTGGTTATGGCAAGGCTTTCTTAACAATCAAAGCAATGATCTTTTTCAACATCAACTGGATGATGCACAAGATGGGCCTGCTTTCTGTAACAACCACAGTGATCAACACTGACGTCAGTGATTCACACTGACCCGAAACACAAACTAAATCCTTTATGTCAGTTACTTAGTGGCAGAAAAAGGCTTAAGCTCAAAGCCTTCGGTTAAACTGGAATCTAATGCAGTTTGGCACTGTATTGCCATTCGTCACAGAGGCTCGTACAGTCAACAGCACAATGGGCTTTGGACTCCATGCATCATGGTTGTGGTAAACAGACTCGTTTCTATAGTGGAAATGGTCCCAGGGGTTCTACACCTGTCCACTGACCTGCTGGGGATGTGGAATTTTCTTGCCGAGGAAGGCATGAACATGAGGCCAGATTTTGTTGGTTTCAGTCCCCGTAAACGTCGTCAACACTCCTTTGCTCCTGTTAATTCAGTAGCAAATGTACATACAAGAATCATTGTAGGTATTATACTGTTTGAATAGCCTTATATGTAAACAGTCTTAAAAGTCACAAGTTTATTTTTGTTGTGGTCCAGCAATTTCTAACTGTACTGTGTCTCATTTAAACATCTGTATCAACATTCAAGAACATACAGGCGACTTGTAAGGAAGGACGTTTCTACGTGCACTCCATCTACCTGTAATACTCCAAAACCGGCTGAGTCTGGTTCTCGTAGGCCTTCAATCTCCGGGTCACCGTCACGGGTGTGTCATCGTCCCTCTGGCTCAAAGGTTCCCCTGTGACATCATCAAGACCCTGTAAGAAGAAAAAGAGGAACAGAAGATTTCAGTTTCAGAAACACTTGGATCATAGGACCTTTACGCTCTGTTAATCTGTTGTGTGTAGCCAAGTTGCAGTAGTGTAAAGTTAATGATTACTTGCACTTTGATGAGCATTCTGAAGCATGTATTGTCCCCTCCCCCGAAAGCATTTTTGAACAGCAGCATGGTTTCTTACATTGGAGTATTATCTACATGAAGAAGACGTGAAGAATTTCCTTGTTCTTACACCAAGTTACGATTTCACTGCATGCTCACAGACCACTCGAATAATTCGCCACACCCGGATCATTTAATATCATTCCCTATCAGTCACCTCCACAGCCTTGCATGGCTTCAAACCAAGGCTAGTTCTGTGCTATGCAGTATACTAACAGACAATGAAAGTTCATGCTTTGCAGGCTGTAGCTTTGTCAGCAGGTTCCGGAACCTTCTTTAACGGGTGTCTACTAGAGCTGCACTGATCGATTGGCCGGTTTTCAATGTGATCAGCCGATCAGTCTCATAGAACCGATTCTGAGCCTGTCCCATTTATATTTATGCACCACAAGAGGGCGACAGCACAGTGACTGCAAGCGACCTATATGCTGACAACATAAAGGTGCCTTGATTTTTTTCACTTGGAAAAGTAAAAATACTCCTCTATTTTATTTGGAGGTTTGTGAAAAGAAAAGGTTTGTCCTATAGGCCAGTGCCCATTTTTATGTCCAGATGTAGCACATTTCCATTAAAAGAAACAAACAAAAATGCTTCTGTATGCTGTCACTTAATTCTTAGAAAGAAAATTGGAATCAACCAAGAAAACTGCAGTCAGTGCATCTCTAGTATCTACTGAAGCCCACATCCTGGAGCTGCAAACAACCCCTTATCAGTTGCACCTTTTCCAGCCTGAAATGACCTTCAGATGAGTGTGCTCCACCCTGCTCCCAGCTGCTGGCCTACAGTGCAAACAGTACTTCACACCACACCAGAGGTCAACGCACTGAATTGGCAAATGTTATGCAGCTGAAGTCAGTTACAGGGGAAATGGTAAATGATTGGTTGATGTTACACCTCGTACAGTAGGCTTTGCAAGCTCACTGCCTTGGCTGAAACAGAACCACAATTTTACAGCGAAGAGCACCACGACTGCGAACCTCAAAGTCCAGGCAAACGTCTGACCACAATAACTCGGCTTTCCTCCACAGTAAGACTACGTTTGAACCAACTCTTCCCACAGAGGGCACACCAGTAAGGATGAAAGCAAATTGAAATAATCGAGGACTGAATTCTTCCTGTAACTGCCCTCCATAGCCAAACATTCATCCATGGCATTCATCGAACAGATTCTCATTTACTCAACACACAATAACCCTTGAACACACTAAATCCTCTGAATAATCTTTGACCATATGGACAAGTGCAAAGGTCCCAGTGTAGTAAACTTCCCTGCAAACAGAAAGCCCCTTGTTTCTCATCTCTGCCTTCCTCCTCCTTCTGCACTTCTGCAGACCTGCCTCAGGATTAAGTGACCTACTTTAATGACCTCGTCAGCTGTGTAGCTCATCAGTGTCTGGTGCCAAGCACTGGAAGTGTATCCAGCCAGACCTGGTAAAGGTGCTCTAGAGCTTCTGGCTTTTCTACTCCTTAAAAAAGTGGAAACTGCTCCTGACACCTGCAAGAACTGCACCCAAACCATCATGCTGTCTCTAAAGAAAGAATAAATCCATGCTTGGCTCCATTACTTGTTTTCAATCATGAATAACCTTTTTGTTTTTAAGGTTATAGAGCATTGTTTTCTTATATATCTGTGCCAAAAGAAGTATGTCATTACATTGAAATGTAAATAAATCAAGAATTGTCTAAATAGGCCAACTCATCAATCACACAGAAGGGACTAATAACCTGGCTGTAATCTTATGCATGGCCTGTGACCCTTTCTTGATGATCAATGTGACTGAACAGAGAGACCCAGTCGATCTCGTTACCCAGAATCAATCTGGTGCTGCAGACTCACTGGGATCTTGGGTGGGTTGAAGTCCGTGTTGTACACTCGACCGCTGGGGAGGTGCACCCAGCGTGACGTCAGGCGCTCCTTAATGGTCTCGAAAGGCACGTCCAGATTGATGACTGTGTCCAAGGTGCACATGCTGTCCAAGTTCTCGGCTTGCGCCACGGTCCGGGGGAACCCTGCCGAGAGACGGCTCTGAATGGAGAGTACCCCCAGTTACACTGCCCTTTCCACATCTGATGCAAAACGTCTGGCAAGCACCCAGACTGGGATACTGGAGAGGACATTGTGGGGCTCATTCACTCAATTCACTACTCTGTACCATCACAGTCACTGTAATGGTGATTCTTCTAACCGAATACTAAGATAGCTGGGAGAGTATTGTGTGTATATCCAAAACAAACTTCTTAGTTAACTCCAGAATGTTTCATTAGTGATAATTAATAGTAGTAATTAGTGTTTTATTTATGTAATCCATTATGCTATTTCATACCATTATGAACTTTACATCATAATAGCATTATACTATTTTAGAGAGTTCAAAATACTGTACAAGCATGTCCAAGATGTAACGTATATTGTGTGTGATGCTGTAAATGTTGAAATGATGCATTATAACCCAGAATAAATCTTGTGCATGAACTGTTTTAGGCTTTCACTCTTCTTGGTTTTAACCTGTGTCACTGTAATACAATGCAACAGGACTCATGCCTTTCAGCTGAAGTGTAGCCACTCGCCAGCACTCTGGGTTTATGTGAACATATGTGACTACAATTTATTTGAGGCAGGAAGCATTGTATGAGTTTTACCATCTAAGAGCCAGCTGCTGTGATCCATGTCTCTGAGCTTGGCCAGGACAAGGCGAGAGATGATGTCATCAGGGACCAGCTGACCCTGGTCTATGCAAGACTTCATCAGAAGACCCAGCTCTGCACAATCAGAGCACAAAACATCTATCAGTTCCATGCAATAATGACACAAACACTGGTTGCACAATGGATTTACTGGCTTGCTTCATGTGTTTTACACAGAACCGATTGGATGTATTCCAAATAATTACACAGTGAACTGCAATTAGCTTTCGCTTGTTCAACTTTTACAGGAAAGGCTTCCATTGACATTTCAACAACAACAGCTGGGTAAATGTAACGGTTTTTTTCTAGCTCCACTGATCCCAGACAGCACTGCAGAGCATACAACTGGCTTCATTAATACCAGTGGCATTATTTTTGCAGCAAGACAAAGAGCCATTTCTATGAGCACTGACTCCATGAAACAATTTATAAACCCATGTAAGATACAACCTAGATTACCTTGGATGAAGCCACCCTAGGCTACCAGTAACAACCTACTTTGCATTGTGGAACATGTCTATATAACATGTGTTTCTGACCACAGATTTCCTTCTGTTTGAACTGAAGATTTTAGATACATGTTTTGTTAATACACCGAAGGCATAGGACATATGATTCGAAAAAGAAAAGGGCATTATGTTTAATACTTTATTTGTAAACAACTCGTTTTCAGAAGCATTTTTGTAGACACTGCTTGGCCGACTGGCCGCGTCCGGGTAAAGCTCCAGGGGACCAAGTTTGGGTTTCTTTCTGATCGTGTTAATCTCGCTCTTCTGGACACACGCCGTGTGGGATATGAATGCTGTTCCAAAGCCCAGTAAATAGCCAGATACTTAGGCCAAAATTTCTCTCCTTTTCATGATGCCTTCATGTCCTCCTCGGAAATTCCTACGATTATTCATATTACGAAACAGCCATTATACTTCCACCTAATGGCCTGGATGGCGCAGATCCTGTTCCAATCTATTTAAAATTAGCGTCTGGTTTAGGGTCGCTTCCACGTGTGGAACCCACCCCATGTTGCCTAAATTGGTTAATTTGAATAATATAATTGCTTTGTAGTCCTCATCTCATTTGAGCTACTATTTTAGAACAAATGTATATAACTCAGTCACTCAAAAGTTGTATGCTACTGATAAAAAGTGGTAAAAATGACTCCTTTTAAATGTTCGGTAAAACTGGCGTAAGCCAACACTGACATTAAAAGGGAAAATGGAAATCAGTTAACGTTTTCACAAATGTTATGAGCATTTACGAAACTTCGGCAGAAAGAAAATGCGAATTAAGTCGTGTTTCCATGCACTACGATTATGTGAAGAAACCTTGTATGCCATAGCTACCGTGCAGCATCGAAACAAGCCAAATGTAGATTAAACTCGGTTTTACGACTTGTTAGGTCAGTTTACTCGACAAACCATTTCCATCACTCTTTTTGCGTTCTGGTTTTAGCAATATTCTGACCTTTTCACCTGGTTCACCTGGTAAACATCTTTTTGTGAAATGGGGGGGGGGGGGGTATTAGATTTTTTTCATGCGATATTTAATTGTCCATTTGTGTCCAAGCCTAAGGTTTCCTTTCCATCCTCATAGAAAAGATTAAAATTGATTAGCACCTGTGAACGAGTCTTCTCTTGTTCCTGAAATTGATATGCAAAGCTCGCCGATACGTTCGCACATGGATAGTTGTAGGACTCCAGGTGTCTAGTCGCTCAAGTATGTGCGGGGGCCTGTCAATGACGCGCCCTCGTGGGATAAGAGGACTGATTTTATTGGTTTCTTTAGCAGCGTTTCATGTTTCTGCTTCATCATACATATATAATAAATTTTAATTAAACTTGCATGTAAAAAAGAACACCGTTAGTTATCATACTGACATTGTTTAATGTATCCATTGGGTCCTTGTTTACAGATTTCACTCTGACATGGTGGAGATACATGCTACCTGTGTCCAGGGCCATCCGGGATGCTTTAGAAACGGGGTGACTGATCTTTTATCCAAGTGATAAGTTAGTGTAGCTGTGCCTCTACAACGCTGTCCAGTCCTTTTATTAACTTACCGTGCCGTATTGATTTAGAGCTGGAACAGCATGGAAGTGTTATGCCAAACTCCACCATTTGCGGTGTTAACGCTGGAACCAAACTGCAGGATGATTGGGGTTTTGGAGCAGACATTTTTGCATCAACACCCGTACGGCGTGTAGATACTGTGCCTTTAGTCGCGTTCGGACGCCACTGAAAAGGTGGACACCCGTACGAGAGCCCAGGCACAGTGGGGTGATGTCAAAAAGGCACCGAGCCGTGTGGTACAAGACAGAAACAAGCAATTCCAGCTCTGCGAATTGCGGGGTTATGGGACATCTAAAGCAGGCGTTGGGTTTGGCGTTGGTCCAAACAGGAGGAGCTTGTAGGAACGGAACCGCCAAACAAGACTCGCCAAGAAAACAAGTTATAGCTTTTATGATTTGTGTGCAGACACAGGCAGTCAGCAAAGCTTGAAACCCAATAACCAAACCCTAGCGTTTCAAACTTTTTGATGGTGCTTGGAAAACAACGTGTTTTTTTTTCCTTGTATGGGTTTTTAAGAGGTCCCCCCTCCCCATATAACTAAGATGAAAATATTCGCGTAGCATGAACAAAACGCACAAGGTCTCTAGACGTTGGGGCTTTTTTTGCAGTGTGCGTTAGGAGAGTCTGGACAGTACACACTACAGTCAGTTTGGTGCGTTAGAAGAGCCGAGCTCGTCCACTTTCCGAGAACATCCTGCTAAACGAGATCGTCTTAGAGTCGCTTTCAGTTACCTTTGATGTGGAGGTTTGTGGCGCATCTCTTACCCGTCTTTGCATTGATGTTGGCTCGGAGGATATCACCACTGGAAAGATGCTTCAGTCCAAAAGTTTGTGTGATTCGACCAGACACCGTTCCTTTTCCCGAGCCCGGTGGTCCCATGATCACGCCTCGGAATATCCTTTTCAAAACCATGTTTAAAAATGGTGAAAATATCTCAAGACCTAACTTTTGAAAAGTAGACCGGAATCCGTCTCTTTTAAACACTCATGCACTGAGCGACGCAGCAATCCAGTTAACACGGTACTCGGTTATGTGGCCATCTCCGGTCAGACAGAAACACTCGCGCACTTCTCCCTCGCGAGCTCGATGACGTTTCTGGAGGAGGACACCAACTTCACAGGAAGTAGCGTAGATGAGCAGGTAAGGACGCTTCTCTAGAATGGCTTGTTTAGTTTTTGGAGAGTTAAAGGCTCGGATTACGATCCTCTAAATGCATAATCGATTACGCAACTCGGTGTGTTTGGCGGTCGGCAAGGTTGTCTGTATTTAAACGACCCCCCCTGCTGGTCATTGCAATGTCACGTGTTAAAACCACACGGCAAATGTATTTAAAATGTAATCGATCTGTCGATCTGAACGTGTTTTTAAACAGTATTAAAACCAGATTTGACTTTGGGCCCAAATAAGCAGTCAAATAGCTATTCCCATGACACTGATTTCACAGACGCTTGGGAATTAGAGGGGCCATTTTAATAAGACGTAAACGGAGGACATACAATTTGATCTAGAAATCTGTAATCTCAATGAATGTTTTATTCACCAAACTTGGCAACTATTTGCAGATTTTAAATCTGGCACCCTGTACAGAAGGCAAGAAATTAATCTTTTCTACTGTCCGAAAAGAAAGGATGTGCTTGCTAACCACCGAGACCTGAAGTCGTTTTGCTTCTTTGTATTATCATACCGTTTCGCGCCGACTTTCTGCGGTTAGACGGTAGGCGGTGGTGGCTACGGAGAGGACCTTTATATTCCAACATTACTGAGAGCTTTAAAAAACATACACAGGCTGCAGCGATGGCATGGGTCTACCGCGGTAACGCCATGCACTGGAAACTGTAATTTTACATGCGAAGTACTTCGTGGACCTAGCTTGAAACTCACTGACGTTTAACATAATTTACCACAAGGCAGCGCTGTTGCCACTGAAATAGTTTCAGTGCTTCACTTCAATGAAACTGTCCTTGTTCTTGATTCAACTCGTAGGGAGTCTCCTATCTGCGGGGGGGGAAAATTAGCAGGGTCTGTAGGGTTGAAGTTTAGTTATTTGTTAAGAACTGTTTGAACTGTAGTGACAAACAAAAACATCTGCAAGAAAATCTCAAAAATATCACACCATCTCTTCTGGTGATTTGTCTGCAAAAGAAAAAGCAACAACACTCAGATTCCTAACCACATTGTACGCAGCGAAACCCTGTGTGGTTTAGTAGCAGGTTTGTTGAATTAACTCTTGCAGTGTTCATTTGTGCCCAGGTGGATTTATATATGTGATATATAATGTATGTATGTGATTTATATAATTTGTGATATGATTTATATATGTGATGTATATGATTTATTTGCAGTGGTAGCTCTGTGGTTAAGGTACTCTATTAGTAATCAGAAGGTTGCTGGTTTAAGCCCCACTGTTGGGCCCCTGAGCAACGCCCTTAACCCTCAATTGCTTAAATTGTACTTAGTCATAATTGTTTTGGATAAAAGCATCACACCTAAACAATGTAGGTGTGAATTCACCTGTTCTGTTGCTGTTTATTGTTATGGTAATGTTGACATAAGATGGGTCTTTTACATTTTTTGTTGTCTTCCATCTTTTAATTTCTAGGTCATTAATCTTTTCAGGGGCAGAGTAGGGTTTGTTATCACTAGAGAAGTGATGAACTGCTCCGGGACTGCAGACTGAATTAGTGGTGCTTGATACCTCATGCAAACGAACTGAGCAGGTTATGAAAACATGATGCCCCATATAAGACCACAGAATCGTGGTGTGCAAATAAGCTGCCAGCTGAATGTTTAGAAAATGGCGCCCCCTGCAGTTCATAATGGGATGCATTAAATATTGTTTGAATTCTGTAGTAGTGGTGTAAGCAGTAGCTGCGTTCTACAGCCGTTACAGTGATTTTTATTGTTTTAATAAAACCTGCAATATATTTATAAGGTTTTTAATGTTATTTACAGTTAAACTATGTAATCATGCAATGTTTAAAAGTTCAACATGAAAATGTGAATTACATGTTGAGTCCCTATTAAATGTTTTTAACTTTCAAGTATTTGAAGGAAAATGTCTGGGTTTTTTGTCACTACTGCAGCCAGTTACACACTGAATCTGTGATGCTTTCCCAGTGACATCTAGTGACCTACATCCCTTATATTCTCTAAAGGCTTTATGAAAATGTTGAAGTCCTATAACAGGGTAAATAATTTACCTTGCCCTTATGCTTTATTATTATTATTATTATTATTATTATTATTAACAATTTAATTAGCATACTTTCAATAATACTTTCTGGCCATGGGTTCCTCTCCAGGTTTTGCCTGTCTCCTTTGGCTTTCTTATTAGAGACATGGATCCTGACTCTAAATCTTATTTCTGTAAAACTGCTTTGTCACCTGTTGTAAAAAGCACTATACAAATGAATTTGAACTGAATTGTTAATAATGCGAGAGCTGAATAGTGAAGAGTTACACTGTGGTGGGGGAAGTGTCTGAGCTACACCGAGTCTTGAGATGTCTTGAGCTGAGCAGGGGCCCCCACTATAATCTTAACAAATATGGCAATATAGTGCTGCCCTGCTGTGCTATAGCTGTACCTCTCTGTGTCCTGAACTCCATCTCCCCTCACTCAGCCTGCCCTGCTTGAAGCCTGGAAACATTCTAAAAAACTTAATTGGATAGATATCAAACTGGTCAGACTGTTAAGCTTCATCACGTGCGTTTAGTTTCTAACTCCATTTTGCTAATACCTTTAGTAGAGACTGTTGGGTATTTTCACATGTGTTTAGTTAAGTTCCTGACTCCATTTTGCTAATACTTCTGGTCCAGACTGATCAGTTTTCTCGTGTGTTTAGTTAAGTTTCTAACTCTATTTTTCTAATACATCTGGAATGTCACACCTCCCCAGGACACACCCAATGATTAATCATGTTAATCATGTATTGATACAGTGTACACAGAGTGTACCTCTCTGCTGTTCACACACAGGTGCAGTGCCAGTGTGTTTGGCTTATTCGAGATGAGCTGCACCCAGTGCGGGGCCTAAGATGTCTGCCTGAACAAATATTTACCTCTGAGCTCATCACCAATTTTGTTGAAGTTGACCTTTAACTTTGCAGCTAGTTTCATGTGTCTACATTTAAACCCAGGAAGCAGCAGTGCTTGGTCCAGCGCATGACAAGAAAAGGGATGTAAACTCTTACTCAGGCTGTGATTCGGCTAGTGCCATGCTTGCTAACAGTGGACATGAGAATTGCTCTGTTTGATGTCAACAATTTTCCACAGCTGCTTGTAATTCCAAGTAAATCTCCCACCTCCAAGAAGAAACTGCTCCAGTCATCAGTTACTGCTACTCTCTCCCAGCTCATTAACAATCAGTCGGTCTTGATAAATTGGAGTGGAAATACAGAGAGAACTGACAAGCTGGGTGACAAAATTGACATGGCTATTGATGAAATCAAGAAGGTTGATGAAGAGGTTTGTGTTCTTGAGACACCAGCTGGTATGTGACGGCAGCGAACAGATGACCTCAGATCTTTCTCTAGAGGTTAAAATTACATGGTGTTTCTGGAGACAGTTAACATTTGTCAGTTCTGCCTGAAGAATTTGCTTGGCTCTCACAGACAACTGATGATCTTATTTCAGGTCATGCCCCGGCTGATGAAGAATGTTAGAAACAAGCCAAAAATTGTGTATGTCAAATCCAATGGCCTGTTCTTCAAGGAGGACATTTCTAAGATGTGGTGGAGTGGTGGAAGCTCAGGAGAAAGGGCAGACCGCTCTTTCTGTTGGAGGGAAAACGACTTCTGGGATGAGCCGAAGTTCTTTTGTGTTTATGTCTCATATAAATATAAATGAAACTCATAAATCTCTCCGGTAACCGAACCGTTATTAAATGGGTCTATCTCAGCATTATTTGCTTCACATGCAGTGTCGTTTGCTGAATGTCTAATAAGTGTTTAAATTAATTTGCTAATGCCAGATGCTGTAGCCTGGGCTTGCTGGCAAATTGCACTCAGTTCTTATTGTGTGTTATTTGTTTCTTATCTAGCACTTGTTCTCTTTATATGTCTTGATCATTAGTTTCACTTAATGCCAGGGAGTTGAGAGATTCTGTTAAAACAAAAGCTTTGTTTCTATATATTAAACATTTTAAGACCGATTTTGTCTTTTTCCAAGCGTCACATTCCACAGTGGACGATGTCAAGATTTAACTTAGAGTAGGAAGGATGGCTCCAAACAATCTCAAAGAAATTTTTGGCTAGTTTCTGAGAGTATGGAGAAATGTAAAATAAAAGTTAATAATCTCGCTACTCCTCTCATGGATCATAAAACTATTTTCTCCTCCTTTGATGGAAGTTTGAAAAGAAACTCCTAATAGAAGATGAATAACTCTCATTTGCAGGACAAATGAGTTAAATTAGAGACCAAAAACCTGGTTTCTCATTCTTTGGATCTGGCAGAAATGGACAGTATTTGTGGAAAGTGTTGGAGTTAGAAACCTTTTTGAGGAAATATGGTAGTCATCTTATGCAAATGCATAAGATTGCGAAGGAACAGATCATTTTGGAAATAACCTCTTTCTTCAGTTCTCAGTCCCAGCAGTCTCTCACCAGAAGAACAGATTCAGTGTGCTGAACTGCATAATGAGTTGGATGAGTTCTGTAGATCCAAAGCTGAAGGTGCAGGTCCAGGAGTAGGTGGATGGGGAAAGAGGGAAAGAAATCTTCATATTTTTTAAATCTACAGAGATATAGAGGCAAAAATAATAATCTCCAACAGCGAAATAGTGGTGGGTCTGTGACCGATGACACATAACTTTTCCATTTTTGTTATGGTTCTATGCTAAACTTTACAGGTCTAAATTTCCTTTCAAATGTGAAACTAATTAGTGATGTTGATTGTGCTCTCTGACTAACTTATTAGAAAAGGAGAGTAATGCTCTTAATCTCCTCAGAAATAATGAAACCCCGGGTAATGCTTGGATTTTATCTGAATTTTTTAAACAACTTGGCCCGTGTTTATCTAAAGTGTTATTGAATATTGAAAAGGGTGCTCCCTCCTTGTATATCAAAGGGTGTAACAACACTTATTCCAAAACCTAATAAAAGATTTCTTTATTGATAATTGGAATTCTATTAGTTAGATTTGATACTTGCTTTGAGAATGAAATGTGTCCTTAAATCTGTAAACAATAAGCCTCAATCTGGTTTTATGAGTAATGCAAAAAATCCAAGCTGTAAATATATATATCTAACACTGTGGATCAAATCTCCATTTCCGTTGCCATAATGCATGCACAGCTTTCTGGTGGCATTGCTCTTGAAGCCATCAATTGACATGTCCTTAAAGGTGGAGGAGGGCCATTGGCTGGAGGACGTAAGACCAAGTAATCGAGGAGTCGGACCATACACGTAGAGATGACATTTTGGAGCGGGTTCATACATTTCTCCAGAGTTGTATGTTCACCCCGTTACCCACGGAGAAACAGCTTACCAGCGCTACAATTCCTTAACGTCACCACAAGATGGCAATCCTTAATCTTTCTGAAACGGTTCGGATCATTACTCTGAATAACCTGAAAGGTATTTTTTTTATCCTTTAATTTTCCATTGCCATGCGTCCCAGTCATTACCAAAACATTGGACGTTATTGATTATTAACCTATTGAATATTAATTTAGCTAGCTATTATTTAGGTGATAATTACAATCCTTTTGAGCAAACTATTCACATTTTAGCCTTCAACTGTGAAATGTTTCTTGATTATAGTTTGTCTGCTAAATCCCTTAAGTTCTTGCAAAAAAAATAAAAATAAAGGTGCAGGCATGAGAACGAGTCTTTCCATTCAGGACACGTGAGACCACATTTGACACATTCTTGTGGTGTGACTTTCATCTGTTGAAAAGGGCCATCAGTTGGTTTTAGTGAAAGCAGATTCACCTGCTATGCAATCTAAAATATAAGACACAACTTCCTCCTTAGATTAACCATACATTTGCATTGCATTAATATGAACCAGAAGGCACATGAAGGTCTGAACTTTACTATTCTGAAGGTCGTATGCAATCTATCTTGTGTAACCATTATTTCATAACATTTATCCTACCTCTGTGTGTCTTAACCCCTGTGCTTTTATGTGTTATGTAAGGAAGTTCATTGGTTATTCAGCTTTTATGGGTTGTGTCATATCAGTACAGATACACAGTATCTTCCAATAACTCCCTAGTAGATTGCACATCACTCTCTTCCTCTGACACTGCTCATGAGGTTCTGTTGGTTTACTTGGCGTGATGTCAGCATAGTGTTTGTCCTCAGAAAAAAAAGAAACAGCAACATACTTTGTACAAATATGATTGTAATGGACACCAAAGGCTATGTTTACTGAAATTCCATATTGTGGCATGGTGGTCTGTGTCGATTTTGCTGTCATATCTATCTCATATCTATCCATCCAGAGAGCTTCCTCATATCCTTCCTGTAACTCTATCTTCTCCAGTGGTTGCAGAAACAGCTCACCCAAACCAGACTTACCGGAGTAGCAGAGACTTCCACATCTATAGTGAGGTGTGAATTTGGACAAAACGTAACGTAATGAAGCATAGGCTGTTTAATAGCTGGGCCACCCAGTGGTAGATGGGTTCCCTGTTGAGTCTTGGTCCTCCCAAGGTTTCTTTCTCAGTTCTACCCAGGGAGTTTTTCCTTGCCACTGTTACCTCTGGTTTGCTCAGTGGGGATCTGGACCCAAACATCGGTAAAGCTGCTTTGTGACTTCTTGTAAAAAGTGCTACATAAATAAATTTGACTTGACTTGTTGAGCTGAGCTGTCCATGGTAAAACAGAGCTGGAGAGTCAGGGACTGCTGGCAGAGTGGCCTTCATTCCATTCTGGAGGAGCTGAGCATACAGGATCAGAACTGCTGGGGATCCCTGAGGCCTGGAGCAGCACACACGAGCAGCACCCTCATAAGCACTGATGATGCAGCAGGTGACATGGTAGTGAGTAGACGGAAGTCAAGTTAACTATGGCAGTGGAGCAGGTCTGGCTTAACAGAAGAGCAAAAACGGTGGTAACATTTTGTGGCCACAGAGAAAGACTGTATGTGGACTGTATACAGTACAACACAGCATCAACACAGAAATCTGTAGTCATGCTCCACATCAGTCTCTTCTCTCTGGTTCGCTGATGGAGAGTGTCACTGTGGAGCTGGGCCTCTTTCCCATCACCAGTGCAGGGAATCGTTATGTCCTTGTGGCTATAGATTATCGCACTAAGTGGCATGAGGCATATGCAGAGCGTGGCCACATCAGTGGCATTGTTAATGGAGTTGTTCTTTTGCTCCTCAGTGACCAGAGGTGATGGATGAGGCCTGCAATCAGCCGGGCGTCCGGAAGACTCGGACTACGCTGCTCCATCCTCAGAATGATGGCTTTGTGGAGAGTTTCAACCAGATTTTTACCACTCAGTTTGATATCGTCACTGCATGACACCAGTACACCTGGGACTGCCATGCAGGAGTTAACTAGGTTACCTGCAGCCCTTCTGATATTTGGCCATGAACCCAAGACAGAGCTTGTATTTGGCTGTCCACGAGGATCAGAGTAGGCCAGCATGCCTCAGCAGGGTAAACTGAGGATCTGGGCCAGTGACTCCATGCACCAGGAATGAGCCTACAACTCATGCTACCAGTAATGGGAGTATGGCTTAACCACCTGAGGGGTTGCTGCCCCAAGCACCAGTCTATGTGGGAAGGCTCTTGCGTTGCGTGTGATGAGGTGGTATATTTGGTCCATACATGGAGCGGGTCACCCTGTACCAGCCCTGTGAAATGCAGAGTGGCTGGCCAGGAGGCCAAAGGGAGCACAACACGGAATCCCGTACATATCTCCATAGATTTAATTAGCAGTTGAGTCTGGTGTATGTGATCTGTTCATTGTGATGTTATTGTGATATATTTAATGTTAGTTACCTTCACTTCCTTTTCCTGTACAGTTTTCGTTTCTGCTTTGCCGTGTTTGTTGTGTATAAGCCTTTTTAAAAGGCTTTGCCTTGCCATAAAAGACCTGTTCTGAGCAGAATCGACATTCTCTGCTACAATATAATCACAGTCCATTGATTTTTGTACAGTTTTTGCCAGTGACATTTTTTCGCACCACAGAGTTTTGCAGATCTGTTGCAAGATTATCAAGGTACAAAGATGGCACTTATTGAGCAAGTGGCACTTGTCTGTAGTGGTAGAAAAATGACAGAAAAGTTTATGGTGTGGAAAAACAAACAAATCAAACTTATATAGTGCTTTTTACAACAGATGTCACAAAGCAGCTTTACAAATGTCCAAGTCCAAGCCCCCAGTGAGCAAGACAAGCATGACAGTGGCAAAGAAAACCTCCCTAGAACATGAGAAGGAAACCTGGAGAGGAACCAAGACTCAAAGGGCCTCCTCCTCTGGCCAACAATGGTCACCACAATAGTAACAATTTTAAGAGATAAATAAATAATAATAATATAATGAAAAAATAAGCAATTAAAGTCCACTTTGCTAGAGGTCCTAGTCTTTTCTCGATTGTGTGCTCATGTCCAAAACTCAACCCACAAGAGAACGTTCATCAAGGGCAATGGAAAAGTAGTTGGCTGGCTCGGCCCGCTCCGTTCCATGTGGACAAACAGGAGAGCCAAACATTAAAGGGATAATGTGGACAATACATAAGGTTGAAAGTCTTTTATTCTAATTACACCACTATTGGAACAAACTTGCCATTTGCTGGAGTTCTGTAAAATAATGATAATTGTAATTGTCTTACATTGTTCAGGGTGGACCACTGACTATGTAGATAACTAAGAAAGTTAATCTATATGTGTATGTATAGATATATTTATTGTAATAAGATAACGGGAGTTTGGGTTCAAAGCATATGCCTACTTGTTTTGTTCAGCGACTGTAAGGGTGACGAGTCAAGAGAGTCGTGCTCACAACTGAGGTGGATTTGTAGTCTTTAGTTCACGTTATTGGAGCAAGTAATTTTCCAAGTAGAAACGGGGAGGATAAAATTGTGATTAATGACTCTGTGTTTGAATATGGGTATATTTATTTTTATAAGGGAATTTTGGATAATGGGAAAGTGTTTTCAAGTATAACCTTTATTTTGAAGCATAGGGGAGAAATATTATGAACTGAATAATTTATGTATCTGGAATGGTCCGGTCTAAGGGGCGAAGACTATATATAAGGACTGGCGTTAGAAGGCGAGGCAGAGACGTGTTGATTGAATGCCATAATTGGAAGCACGTAAAATTTCCTTATTTGGGTTTAATTTTCTGTTGGCGTTGATAATTTAATTTATTATTATTTTTACGGATTTTATTTTATTTTATTGTCTGCTTATGGCATCATGCCCCTTTCACTGGACTTTTTGGGGAAAATAAATCTCCATCACTGCCATAATTACTACCGGAATCACCCTCTGTTTGATCTCCCCCCCGCTATCCTGTTACAGACCCCCAGATCTACACCTTGGCCTAAGATGGGAAGTAATGAATAAAATGCCTGACTGTCTTCATCCTAGTGAGACTGAGTCTCGAACATTTACAGGAAAGTTATTCCATAGTATGGGATCTGTCCCCTGCGATAGATTTTCTTATTTTTGGTACTAGTAAGGACCCTGCTCCTTTTGATCTAAAGAGACGTGTTGGACTAGGAGTTCTCTAAGGTATTGTGGAGCAAGACCATTCAGTGCTTTGTAGGTCATTAGAAGTATTTTATAATCAATCGAAACAATTTCAAATGAAACATCATTTGACGAAAAGTGCGGAAGAAACGCCTTTAATAACATTACACTTGAAATTCTAGTCAAGTAACATAAAATCTTGAGAACCCTACTACATTACAGACCTTTTGCACATAGTTGAATGCACAGAAGTATATTTTGTGAGATAATTATCTTTTTTGCTGCTTTTGGAAAGCATATCATCCGACTTAAGTTTGAGGTAGACGTTACAATTAAAAAGGCTTACCATTAGACCCACCCTACTGCTACTACTGCTGTATTTTCGGCAGATCCCGCCTATCTGCCGTACCGTACACTCGTCCGTGCATCACCACTTTAGTGTCGGGGCCAAACAGCGGTGTCAATACACCAAGGCACAGCCATGGCCTTGGTTGATCTTGCTATGCAAGGGTTCTCTATCTTCGGATTTCTGTTATTTATTGTCCTCTGGCTCATGCATTTCATGTCCATCATCTACGTGTAAGTATAAAGATAGCTATCATGTGTATTTACATTTTGTATAATTGGTGGGATCAGCATAGCACTCATTTGGGTGATTCAATGAGACGGGCTAGCGTTAAGAGATTTGCTTATTGCCTGGTAATTTACATGTCATCGTAGAAATTAGATCGGCATTCGTAAACAGAGGTGTGAATACTGCATACGTTGTGAATATTTATCAGTTATCATAGATTTGGTAACGTTAATTTATTACAGTGTGATTAGCTAGCCAGCGTTCCCAACTAGACTTGTGTTGTAGGTGGCTAAGCTATCTTAAAGCTAGCTAGCTGTGTTAAGATTCTTTCTTAGGATATTAGCACCTAGAATACCGTGTTGCTTTTCACAAAATATTCTGCGTTCAGAGTCACTGAATAGACTGGTTTGGTAGTCAATTATGTTTCGGTTCGCAATGGTAAGCTAACTTTACCTCAGATAGCTAACTAACTGGTCCAACGTTACCTCAGATAGCTAACTAGGTTAGTTACCTCAAATCTCTAACTTTACCTCAAATAGTTAGCTGTTAGCTAGTTTTGTTAAATTTCAAGACGCCGGTGTCATTTCGAGTTGATCCGGTTAGTTGACTATTCGAGTAACTAAGTGTCTTAACACATAAAAGGCGCATCATAGCTACTTTCAGGAAATGAATTAAGTTAACCTTAAACCTCAAAATGGAGTTCTTGGGCATGCACTTTGGTCTTTTCTATACTGCTATTGGACTATGATAAGAATTCTAAATACCACGAAAAATCACAATACAACCCGATATTAATAAAATGGTTTTAGCTTGCTAGTCAGCTATATCCAAACGTGTGTATATCTATCTATCTATCTATCTATCTATCTATCTATCTATCTATCTATCTATCTATCTATCTATCTATCTATCCTATTTGTATTTTAGTTGAACTAATCATCCAGCTAGTTAGCTAACTTAATTAACATCATCTTATTGCCCATGACGTGTTTAACGCGAGGAGTTTGTTAGACACCGCTCGATCGACATAGTTGTATCATATCATCATAGTTGTATCATATGTAGCTGGAAGTTCCCCTTGATCACTACTATGGCGTGGTCATATGAGCCGTCTGAAGTCTGTCATCACTTGGACTACGACACATCGTGCTATCGTCATGATTTCTCACTTTACTGACTCACTGCTGTAATTGAGTTAAAAGGCTTTTAATGTGCTTCTAATAGTAAATCTAGTATGAGATGTCTTAAAGCTTTTTGTCGAAAGGCTTAATTTGTTCTGTCTAATCAGAAACATATGCTGAGATGTTAATACGACAAAGTGATGACCACATGCCTGTGCCCTTTTGTACCCTACCCTTTTGAAAATAGCTTTTGTAATTAATGGCTCAGTTACCAACACTATTTGTTTGCAAGTTGCAGTTATACTCATCTTACTCCTGTTGGTTGAGTTGGGGAGAAGACTGCTACCAGCTGCTAGACAAATAAATATTTTTGCCAGTCTTACTTTTCAGATTGAACTTGGTCAATAATGCAGCAGCATCTACCATGGATATTGTGTGCGTGTGTGTAAGAAACCTCACATTACAGCAACCTGAACTGTACTGACCTCACCTTTCTGCTGAGACCTGGCCTGGTCACGCATCTGTCAGTACAGTGGCACTGAGAGCCAGAGATCAGCCTGTCGTGTGGTTCACATTGGCTGGTTTCCTCTGGCAGTGTCGCTGCATGTGCTCACTCATGACAACCCCCACACCCTCAGCTGCCAGCATGCACGCTCTGTGCCTCTTGGCCAGGATGTGAGGTCATTCACAGCATTCTGGTGTTAAATGCCACTTTGTTGACCACTGTTTGCTGTTGGATTGTTTGTCTAACAAGAAGACCTGGATGCAAGAAGCACCTCCAGTCCAACTGATGTCTGTCTCAGTAGTGGGCAGAGGACCAGTTGTTTGTTCTTGTCGCTATAGGTCTGATAATGAACACTGCTGTCTGGGGCAGCATGTTTGCCTATCAGCACTAGAGTCTTGGGTTTTGAGTCCCTATCTGGGGGGAATTTCCATGGTCTCTCTGTGTCTGTGTGGGATTCCTCCAGGGTCTCTGGTTTCTTCTCCAGTCCAAAAACATGGAGGTTAGGTGAGCTGGCTGTCCCAAATAAATTGTCCTGTGTGAGAATGTGTGTGTCTGCATGCCCAGTCACCACTCTGGTGCTCTGTCGTGCATGTTGCCTTCTTTATGCTCCCTGCACCTGATTCAGCCTTCCAGGGGACTGAGGTTTCTGGTTGAGAGTATTATGTGTGTGATTGGCTGCTGCTTCCCACCAGGGTTGACTGGATGTGTTAATTGTAGGGTGTGTTAATTGTAAAGGGACTTAATTTTCATTCATTTTCATGCAATGGCTCACCAAAGCATACCCAATGTCAGTGCAGCCTCTGTGATTACAGTCAGGAGCTCAATGATTCCACTCATCTTGAAAGTGGAGTTAAACAGGGTTCCTCTAAACTATGAGAAGGAATCCCTTTGTCCCAGGCTTGGTACTGAAGTGAGAGCCAGTCTGTGAAGGATGACCTACATGCCCTCAGCTACCATGTTCACATATGTGCTGCCAGGATATCACCTTTTGTGTGTGTGTGTGTGTGTGTGTGTGTGTGTGTGTGTGTGTGTGTGTGTGTGTGTGTGTGTGTGAGAGAGAGAGAGAAACTGTGACTGGTCTCACTGCATGATCAAGCTGGAGAAGGACATTTTATCTAATTAGCTTCTTTCAAAAAAAGTTTGTGTATATAATAAATCCTAACTGGCAGGTTTATTCCTGTCCACCGTGCATAACGCTGTTTATGGTATTCTCTTTAATAGTGAGGATGTGAGGCAGGAAAGCTGAGTCCCTCATGTTAAACAGAACAATAGAGAAAGACATCCAGCCGCAAGAAGGCCAGGCCCCCATCAGTGTACCCATTACTGAAACACATTTACGTTCCAGGCCAGTTCTGTGCCTTCACCGGATTAGTCACTTTTCCTAATGTTAAATGTCACATGATATGCAGAGGTCACATTCCGGGAGGAGGGGTGGGGGGGGGTGAACAGAAGACCAACACGTGCTCGGGGGTCTCTTCTAGAACTGCAGTCCCATCCTCTACTAGATCCGTACTAGATTTGTATTGCTGTGTGTGTTCTTTCAATTCATGGCATTGGGCGGAAACCCGATGAGACCTGCAGCTCCTATAAAGCAGAGCACATGGTAACAAAGCGGCTCTTGGAGAAACGCACTCGCTTGGCTGCTGGCAGCGCTCACTGACAGGGAAACTCAGGGGTGGGGGAAGGGTGTTTGTGTCTCCCCGTCTCTGCGACAGTCTTCATGTCCGTGTCCTGGATGGGGCAGCTCTTTGAGCCTGGCCGTACATCCTGTGCAGCGTTGGCCAACCCCCAGCTGATGGGGGAGGCACGGGGGACGCTTCCCAGAATCCAGCAGCCGTGACGCGTGATGAAGGGTTAAGGGGGCGCAGATAGCGGTGCAGGAAGTCTTAACTCTGCCCAGTGGTTTAATTTCTGCCCTTTAGGCCCATGGGCAATTTTTCATTCAGGTTATTAATGTTTTTATTTGAATAGGGCCAGCTGCAGCGCATTCACTAAATCAAGAGGCTTTCTTTACTGCCTCTGTAAATGTTGAATGTTCATGGTAATGATCCAGTGGACCCCTCCACGCAGCAGAAACATACTGCACACAGAGGAAGATGGGCTTTCCTGTCTGTCTTCAGTGGTGCTGTAGAATGAATAGTCTGATACACCAGCTGTGAAGAATGTGTTTTTATGTGTGTAAAATATTCAATGTAATGAGAGATTGAGAGATTTCGAATTGTGAAGTATACAAGGTTTCCAGAGAAACACTTTGGTTGCGCAGCTGATGAAAGACATCAGTCCAAAATATCTAGTTTCTCTGGAAGCTTGTATTTTGGTGCAGTTTTGAATATATCTACATCTCTTACTACAGCGCACGCACTCACCTGGAATCACTCTCTATTTCTCTCATATTTAGGCCTTTACGTGTATGGGATTGATTCTATATGAAAAACCTCTGTAAGCACAGCAAGTTATTCTGAGCTCATCTAGATCTTCTTTGTCTAAGAAGAGTGTCTGAATGAAACCAAGGGAGCGTTTGTGAAACTAGTGTCACAGTCCGACCAGTCAGATCAGCTTGCCTGTGTGCGGTTGGCTCATGCTGCTTGTAGCGTGTGATCTCTGTCCTGCAGCGAGTCATTCACGATGCACAAATGGTTTTTGTTGGCTTTCTTTTTTTTCATGCTTAACCTGTCTGTGTGTGGCTGGTTGGCCAGTAAAAAGGTGTTAAATTTTCATCTACACTGAATTTTATATATCTATATCTAATTATTTTTTATATATATATATATATATATATATATATATATATATATATATATATATATATATATATATATAATATCCTCCCCCCCCCCCCCCCCCCCCCCAAAAAAAAACATCTACAGGCTTTCAGGAAGAGTTTATGAATGTGACTTTTGCAACTGTATGATTTAAAGAAGCCATTGATTTGACCTTCCCACATTATTGATGTGAATATCTTCACTGGATGCATGATAGTTTTAATGTATGTAATCATTGACTCTCTTGCAGAAAGATCAATATTTAGGCTTTATAATCCCACACAGCCAGTGTCTGAATAATGTGTTATGTTTTTCTTTCATGCTGAATAATTCTACAATCTGAATTGGTGATCAGAACATTTTGTACAGCTCTTATGCTAGCTAACCCAAAACCGCTTCCTTTGGGCAAAACTGATGTTGAAATGTTGAGGTATGTATTGTAGCCAAGATGGGGATTTTTATTAATTTTTTTTTGCAGAAGGGGGTCATCAGCTCGTCTCCAAATACTGCAAGTCCATCGTCACCCAATATAGAGCCTTTTTCAAAATCGTGTGCAATGAGTAGCGACAGCTGGATTATCAGATCACTTACTGTTATTCTTCATGAAAATGTTTTGACATGGATCTTTGCACATTGTAAAGGGTCCTAGCACAGTTGCAAGATACACTCATAATACCAGTTTAGGGCAAGGCAGTGAGCTATGATTGGCCATAAGCACACAGTCAGTGATGCTAAAAAACATGGTTGGCTGTACACACACAAAATGTCCAAGTGTGTTTTCATGGAGATGTTCTCGTGGGGTTCTAAAGCTGCTGTAGACTTTGGTAGTGTGTACTTTAACACACCTGTCTTGAATGACCAGGCTCTTCATTACCTAAATGTAGTGCAGTTTCTGTGCGGGGACCCAGCAGTTGGTTCAGGGAAGGCATAACCTCCAGTGAACACACATTTTTCTTCTGCTCTTTATAGCCGCTTGCATCTCAATAAGAAGACAACTGACAAGCAGCCATACAGCAAACTTGCAGGGGTCTCACTGCTCAAGCCCCTGAAGGGAGTGGACCCCAACCTCGTGGACAACCTTGAGACGTTCTTTGAGCTGGACTACCCAAAGGTATGGTCACCTACCTTCAGTCAGACAATCCCTTTCACCTTCCAACACTCCTAAGCTGGTCCAGGAAGAACCTTGGTTAGAGCCAGAAGTTAAACTCTGTTAAGTCAAAAGGACTGTACTAAGAAAGCTTGACCTCAGTATTCATTGGCCATGCAGCTGTTACCCAGGCTGCGCTTGTCTTGACAAGCATGTGCAGAAATGTAGCAAAACAGAACGATATTTGCACCCGTATAAATTGAGGCTTTGTCAGTATTGCCTGTCTGTAGCTTGTTTGATGGGGTTCCTGTGTTTTGGTAAACTTTGGCCAACCACAAGTTCCCTTATCAGCCTGTTTCATTGCTACACATTCTGCCATCTTTTTTTTTTTTTTGTTTAATGTCTTCTGTTAAGAAATTGTCCTTTTATTCCAAAGCACAGCCACCTCACCCCTCGGGACAGGCTAAACTGTGCTCAAGTAAGCAGCTTTAACGATTGTTTCCACACGCTGTGACTCCTTGTTGCCAGGTTACGCCTGCGCAGCTGCGTGAGTGGGTGTCACTTGTGAATGTGGATTCAGGAATCCGCTGGGCTTGCCCGTTTGGCTGTGTGAGTGCTCACCTGGTGACTTAAGGCTGTGACATCCCATGTCCTTTCTGCCATACCCTGGGGCCATTTGTTACGAAAGCATTTATATCGCAGAACTGACGCAACGATGAATGTTTGATATGGAGATTAAGAATGAATGTA
This sequence comes from Electrophorus electricus, assembly GCF_041902795.1. Classification (NCBI taxonomy): domain Eukaryota; kingdom Metazoa; phylum Chordata; class Actinopteri; order Gymnotiformes; family Gymnotidae; genus Electrophorus; species Electrophorus electricus. The sequence continues at coordinate 7,107,687 of NC_137515.1, read as the reverse complement.
GTTTTCAAATTGAAGGAGCCACAATTTTAATGCTAGATCATTAACAAGGTTGTCAGGATCCATCTTTGCCCTCTTTCTTACAGTACTTGACTAGATGGCGTGCAAATGAAGAGACGACTTGCAAAGTTGCCTCTTGCGAGCAGGTTCAAAGGCTCCAATGTTTTTTTTTCACCTGTGCACGCATCTGAGAAGGGTGTCTGAGCCCAAGGAAAGCCCAAACCTGTGACAGGTTTGGCTTGAGAATTGAAGGCTTCTTGCGGAATAGGCTGGGCAGACGTGTCCTGAGGTGTCTGAAGTGTGTCGCAGTAGCCGGGGTCTGGACGTCTGATTACAGTGTTGCACGTGAGACTCTGTGTTTGTAGGTTCAGCAGAGGGCTGTGGGCTCGTTGCTGTTATGCATGTGATTTGCAGCGCATGCCGCTGGCATAAGTACCTGTCTGACTGGTTCTCTGTGCTTCTCGGCTTATGTCGTTATCTTGGGATGATCAAACCTATGAGTTTTAGGTTTGATGGCTTTAGCATCACGCATGGCAGCTGCCTCATCACGTCGCATGTGATCTGATGTGATGTTGAGCACATCTTCCTCATGCTGAGGGCATGTGATGGTTAGAAGACTTAAATGATGACATTTAGGCTTTTTTGTGAGTCACCTTAGCTGATCAGTAAGGATGTGAGTAATGTATTTAACTCTCTCAGTTTCTAGAGCAGAGCAGGGATGCCTGACCTTTGATTGATTTAATGGCACTCTCTGAATTCTGCAATGTGAGCTTTTCCTGCTGGACTCCTGGTCCTTATCCAAATGATGTTCCAGCATGTTCTTACCTTGCTGAGTGTGCTCACACACACAGAGAGAGAAAATGGGAGAGCAAACGAGAGTGAGCACGTGTGTGTGTGTGTGTGTGTGTGTGTGTGTGTGTGTGTGTGTGTGTGTGTGTGTGTCACACGCACACGTGTTCAGAAAGGACTGTATGCCATAACCATGCTGGGTTTGGCGTGGGGGGGCACTTGACTCTCTGCTGATGTCCTGGAATCTGTTCCTCTTTTATATTCTTTGCAAAACTAAACGTATTTAGTCTCTCCAAAATGTCATTAATTTTGTGTTGACACGTAGTTTATGCAGCCAATTATTAATTACTGTAAGTTATATATTGTCAAGAACTAATCAAAGATGGAATTGATTAAATAAATGGAATGGTGTAGTAAAGAAATTAACATAGAGGATGGCGGGGGGTAGGGGGCGGTTGCAGCTGTCTTGCCTCTTGCAGGAAGACTTCACACAACATTTTGGAGTGTGTCTGTGGGAATTCTTTGAGCAGTCTAGCAAAAGAACCTTTTTGAGGTGAGGCCCTGATGTATAAGAATCTAGCAGGGTAGAAATTTCACATACTGACTTGTGCAAAGGAGACATCCTATGACACTCCCACCACATTTAATCACTGAGATCTTCAGATCGCATGACTATGCGTGACAGCCGTGGGTGTGCCTGAACTCAGTTGCCCAATCTAGGTCTCTGTGAAGCACTGGATGCCAGTCTCACGGACTTTAGTTTTGCGTTTTGTGGCGTTTACTGAAATGGTCAGTGACATGTCAAATTTGCAAAATCATAAAATGTCTTGGCTCAACCCATTTCCATGATTGCCATTAATGCCAAAATGTGATACAGGAAGCAAGATGTACACAGCTATGAATGCGACTCTAGTTTTTGTGCCTGCCTCTGCCATGTAGAGGCAGAAGGTTTACTCCCTGATCCCATCATCTTGCCTTCCAGGACCCGTTAGAGGTTTGCGATTTATTATCTCCTGTAATACGGATTAAGTTACACTGTCCTAGCCAGTGGACGTATACGTCATCAGGTCGGTGTTTTGATAGTTCGACAATTCTGCCAAGGCCTGCACTTAAGCAGACTCTCTTCAAGCTCAAAAGTGTGTGTGGATGTACAGCAGAATTAGACAGCCCACTGTCCCTGTGGACTATCTCAGGAGCGAGCACATTAAAGCCAAAAATGTACAGGTCTGGAGAAGACCAGAGATTTAGACTGGCCAATTCATTAGGAGGCATGTCCACCTTTTGGCCATTTAGTGTAAACTGGACAGCTAAGTTAGTCCTAGGTCCTCTTGTAATGAGCACACAGGTGATTTTATGAATTTCTTGTGCACTCTGTGCAAATAATTGTCTAAATGTCAAGTAACAGTTTACAACACCGTGCCAAAGGAGAACATGACCTGTGTACATTGCAGGTTCAGTCCAGCTTTTTTTCTCCTTCCTAGTTAGGGCAGCTTGTATTTTGCTGTCCTCGTGGGTTCCTTCCTCACCCAATCATCTAATAAATTTGAAAGGAGGAACAAAAATAGTTTCATATACATTTTAACACACATCCTGCAAGTTTAAACCAAAGCACAAGCAGAGCCCAGCAACTTAAAGGGAAGAAATAAGGCCACTTTTTCATTAATGCTCTTCTCTTCAAGTAAATACCAGCTTCAAGTCCATGTATCAGTCTTTATCTGGTCCTGTCTCAAATCTGCGTCTGTCTCCGGTGCTTGTGCTATGTTGGGTAGAATATGTTACCAGTGTAATATCACAGATGACTCATTTGTTTCCCTCTGAACAGAACAAGTCCGGATATGAACATTCCACTTTGTATCGGTGACTCAATTAATCACAGTTGTTGATATTCTTTCAGTACTGTTAAATGTTCCAGTGGTGTTTGCCTGCTTATCTCTGCGAGGCTCATCTGTACGTCCCGCCCCTTTGGTGGGGACGAGAATGAAGAAGTTATGACTGAGGTTTTGGTAGGATTCATCCTGTTTGTATGTTGTAAATGTAAAATGTACATTTTTGCTTTCTAGTGAGTGCAGGTTGAAGTGAGAAACACTTGAGGGCTTTTGGCAGTGGAGTTGGAAGGCTACCAGATAGCTTTGTCTTTGTATGCTTTGGACTTTGGCATTCTTCCCCCCCCCCTCTGTACTTCTTGTTGTGTACACTTTTGATTACAGCAGCCTAATGAATTCTTTGCTGTTATTAGCTCAGCATCAAAACATGTTCATGAATTGGGGCATGCTTCATGGGACTGCTCACACACCATTGTGTGAAAGCTTTGTGTACAGGGTAACCTTCACCCCGTCCCTTGAAACTGTAGTGTCAAGTGGTTCCTTTGTCATGAGACAAGGGTGCAAACATGCTTTCATGCTTTACTTGGTCATCCATGCGGATGGATATCTATCTTTTGAAAATTCCTTTTGCTTGGCTTAACTAATGTTCTTTTGAAGACCAAACTGTCTGCAGAACAGAGATTAGTACAAGGGTTTACCTTACACATACGCATAGCGACATGACCCTCGCACATAGAAAAGGCACCGATGATTATTACTGTGGTTGGAAATTCAGTGGTGTCTCTGTCCGTCTGTATTGTTTAATTATTAACAACAATCAAAATGTCAGTTTTATAATGGCACTCAAGATTGAGTTGTTCTTGATATTCAGTCTGCTGTATTAAACGCAAATTTATAGCTCTTTCTAACATCGGAGGAAGTTGCAGTAGTAGTTGTGCCACTGTCACTGTTGACTTCCTTTGGCAGTCATGCATCCTGGACTATGTGAAAAGAAAAATGTTCAGTATGTTCTTGAACTGACTGAATGTAGTGGTTTTTTTAAAAAGTCCAATTGCAATACAAGTAAACTCCTAATTTAAAAAAACAACAACAAAACAACAGGTAATCTTTGTATACAGTGGTAATGACGTCAATACAGTTAGTGTTATTGTTGTAATTGAATCCTAGTAGAGATGCCTTCTCCTCCGTCTGTTGCCATGTTTTGATGTTTTTCTGTGTGTCTGGGCTTTTAAGGAGATCCCCTGCTGGTACTTCAGCCCCATGTATAACCAGACTGACATGCCTTGCTAGTGGCACCAGTGTTGATTGACCTCAGCTAGTTTGGAGATTATGCTTTTCTTTAGCAGCTGAAAATGCAGAATTTACCTTTAGGAACTCCTTTTTAGTGAAGAAATGGTTGATCTCCAAATTTTGCATTGGTTGATGGACCTTACTTGCTTGTGCTTGTCATGCAGATTTTCCATCTCATTATTCCATTAAGACAACTTTCCACATATAATGACTGTACTTGGATATAAAACTGCTCTATGGCAGTAGCCTTTTGAGAGATTTACTGCTCTTCCTGCCCTGTGAGCTCTCTCTGGTGTCTGCTTCCTCATTGCTAATTTGTCGGGCCGTTCTGGGCCGTGGTCCTGGGCTGGCCGATCCCTCCCCTGCTCTGGGCCCGTTTCTGCCCGGCTGGCCCCCAAGCGTGCTGCTCCATTTGTTGGGATGTAAGCAACCAGTGGTCCATTCTACCCCCACTGTGATTTTCTGTGAGCCTTCCTGTTCTTTCCTTGGTTCTATTACCCAGCCCTGGGGGCATTGTGGATTTCCTGTGTCCACAGGCATGCAGAAAAAGGGGTCCTTTTGTCTCCCTGTCCAGGACCCCACCCACCTCCCTACTGCGTTCCCCTGCTGTAGCCATGGCAACCTGGCCTCGGCAGCCTGGGCTTGCATGGATCACCCTTAATGGCAGTGTGTAGTCCTGCGAGAGAGCCCATTTGGAGTGGGTTCTGCTGTCAGGCAGGCTGTCCTCACAGTGGGCACCTGCACTTCCTCTGGCTTTGGGGAGGCATGGCGCCAGTGTTTGGGAGGACGCACTCTTCTCAATGGCTCTTATGTCTCCTTACAAGTGCCTCGTCTTGTGACCACTGCAGGAGGGACTTGGGGAGGCTTGAATGAAGGTGTTTTCCTGTCGTTGCCACTGCTGGTGGACCGTTGGCCTGTCCCGTTAGGTCAGGGTGGAATAAAGCAGCTCCGGGTTTCAGGCAGTTTTCACTTGTAAAACGGCATGAGTTTTACATGTTGATCTCTCGACATCCCCCATATCTTCCATTATAGATATGTTGGAAAGAATAAATGTTCCTTTTTCCTCCTGTGTTTCCTCAGTATGAAATTCTCCTTTGTGTCCAAGACCATGATGATCCAGCCATCGACGTCTGTAAAAAGCTACTGGGCAAATATCCCAACGTTGATGCCAGATTATTTATAGGTAAGCACTCAAAAAACAATTTCACTCTTTTTCTGTTTTTGTGAGAATATAATTGAACACATGGGTACATAAGTGTGTCAAGGAAAAAGAAAACTCTTCACCATAGCTCCACTCTGGTCACACACACACACTTACTTTCCAAGAAAATCAGTTGAGCTGAGCTGCATCATGGGGCAGATGAGTGCCATTTAATGCATGCTCTGAGCGAAGGGATCCCACGTGTAAATGCTTATGGCCCAGCAGTGCGTCTGCAGGAACACCTCTGAGACAGAATATTGATTCTTGCTCATTAAGGATGTGCAGCAACTCCACCATCCCACTCTCCAGGGTCCTGTTGTGCTGCTCTGCAGAGTCACATCTTGTTCTGCCCATCTGTTAACGTACTGATATTCTTGAGAGAGGCACCGGCTCAGTGATGTCAACCACAGCTGATGCTCTGCTTGGAAAACTCGATTGGTCGAGCAGTGGCAGACCGCTGCTGACCAGTGACATGGCAGCTCATAGGCATGCACTAGCACAGACTTGTTTCAGGCGAGTTGAGCTGATGCCTGAGAAGAGACTGCTTCTCTCCTTCCCTTACTACCGCTGATGGCTAGTAAGAGTCAGAGTAAACGAGTCTTTATTGGCATTATATCTCAATGCAAGCTAGTAAGAGTGACAATGATGGAGCCTTTTAATGTCATTATACCTCAGTGCCAGCATTTGCCTGGTTTTCCAAAGCGAAAATACTGTTGACTACATTCCTGGGAGAGGGAATTAATTTTTCAGGTTCAGTAGGGAAAAAGGGAGTGAGAACTGGGAAAGACTTTTTAATTAAGTAAAGGTATCCAAAGTAATTTTTCCTGTGGATAAACAACAGGGTTGGCTGCTAGTCAGACTGGGAAAACAATATAACCCCAAATCTTCATGTCCCTCAGGGTAAAAACAATAAGGTTGCAAATTGGAGGTTTAGCAGCCATTGTAATTTAACAGCTAAGCTTAGATAGGGCAGTCTCAACATGTTTGACTGGCTTTGAAGTCATATTTATTCATAGAGCACCTTTTACAAGGCAACAAGGTGGCCAATGTGCTTTATCAAAATCAAAAGACAAATAACCCAGGTTTTAAAAAAAAGAAAAAAGAAATGCCATAAAAAAAAGAATAAATAAAATGGACAAATACAACAAAAAACTGAAGTCATAAAGGCTAAAACCTTAAACACCTGGGAAAACACATATAGTGGATTTAAAAAATGTCTGCTGTAATCCAGTGGTTTATCGGCCAGGGTGAACTCTGAAATAGGCCTGGTCACCCTTGAACTCTGTCTGAACACTTGGAATGGCTGAAAATCTAGATTTGAAACCATTAAACCTCAGCATGTGTTTCTGCATTTTTAAAAGGTAGCCTAATCAGCGCTTGCAGGTGAATGGCAGATCAGACACATTAGTGATCCCATGTGAAACACTTACTCTAATGGGATTGGTCTCAGACACAGGGCCTCCAGATGTCTTACCCTGAAAGCCTTCATTCTCAGATGAAGTAATTCAGGGTATGTAGAAATATAAGTAACTTTTTACTGATGTGCATAACTGGTGCTTTAGAAGGAATCAAAAAATATGGTTAATGACCTGGATTAAGGGTGTGATGGGTCAGGCCAGTGTCCCAGGAAGACCCATATTAATGAGATCTTCCTCTTCCTGTGTTCTGCTGTCACAGGGGGAAAGAAGGTCGGCATCAATCCAAAGATAAACAATCTCATGCCAGGCTACGAGGGTGCAAAATACGGTTTGGTCTGGATCTGTGACAGTGGAATTCGAGGTACAGTTTATTGCAGTTTTTCCAAATAAAGTTCATCTGCATGTGAATCATACATTTCACCAAGTCTTTATTTATTTTTATCGCTTGATTGTGTATGTAGTAATGTACCTTTTTGATTATGTATGTGGTAATGTACCTACATTTGATTGTATGAGGTAATGAACCAACACTTTTTTACTGTCCTTTTATTCTGAATTGGAATGTTGCGACAAGTGTTAAATTATAATTTGACTGTGTGTCTTGGTCAATGGGTAGCACTCTAGTGTGTTTAGAACTTTCTAGGCCCTGTACCAGCCTATTGAGAGGTCTTTCGGTTAAGGCTGCTACCCCTGACAGGCCACTTCTAGCTGCCTACTGACAGTGTGCCTGTGTCTTGACAGTGAAGCCAGACACCCTTACTGATATGGCTAATCAGATGACGGAGAAGGTGGGGCTGGTCCACGGCCTCCCCTACGTGGCAGACAGACAGGGCTTCGCCGCTACGCTGGAGCAGGTAAGAGATTGAGGGAGGGGGGAGCCTTGCCCAACTTTGCCCTTTGGAACTCTCCCTGGAACATTCTTGGGCCGTGTGTTAATGGCGCGTGTGGGTTTATTTGAAGTCACCTGCTAACGTTGTTTATTGCCAAGGAGGAAGGAGATGCTTCCTGCTTCTTTGCTATTCGGACGCTTCTGTGTTTAGCTCTGGCAGCTTCTTATATTTTTACTTGCTTTCGAAAGTCCATTTTTTTTAAGTTACTGCGTCCGAGATCGTTATTGCAAAGAACTACAAAGCTAAAAGTGGTCATTTTTCTTGTAATTTTCACGTTTTTAAAATCAGTGCCACAGATACTGTAACAGGAAAGTTCCTGTTGGATAATAAAAGAATCCATCAGAAAATGGCTCCTCGGGTTTCTGAACATATGTGCTGTCCAAATTGCTGCAATCCCTACAGAAAATGACAGTACTGAAAATGGCTTTTCAGAGCTCGTTATCGGAGTTTAAAAATTGGCATTCCGGTACTTTGCGTGGAGTATCTGAGTGTGAGCGCGCTGGCAGTGGACCACTGATGGGCGGCTTAGTGCAGCAGCGAGCAGCGGAGCCAGGCCAGTGGATTGGATGAACAGAACCACTACAAGCACAGACGGCTTGAATGATCAGTGGATCTTTTTTCGGGTCAAATCTAAATGTGCTACGTATAGCTCAGTATAAGAGTCACTTCATCAGCAGGACAGTTGAACCACTGAAAAGCGACAGAGAGGACAGTAAGTGTCCGTCGGCCTGAGCGCTCCAGCAGACCCACAAGGCTTCAGCCTGTGGATGCAGCTGACCCCCTCATAATAGATGACACTGTCGTTGGCATGAAATAACAGAATATCACAGTTTCTGAGTTAAATGATAAATTGCCAACAATATTGGCTGACCACACTACAGTGAAGTGGCTTATTGTGCATGTGTAAGTGACACACAAAAGCAGGACTCTGAGTTTTTAAAAAGGGACTTTAAAAACCTCTTTAGCACAATTGGAGAGCTTGCGGTTCAGAAATTTAGCAGCGGTCCTCTGCCTGCATGGAGAAGAGAGATTTTCTCAAGGCTACTTGGATTACACTTGGCTACACAAAGGCTGCAAGTCCAACAACCTGAATTTTATTGACAACTTCTTTAACTTGTTTTTTGGAAATAAATAATTGTTTAGGTGAGATGTACTACACACAAACGAGACATTTGACAGAGTAAGCATGTCATCCACCCCCACCAGTGATGACATACTGGCACCAAAAGACTCCATTCCACCAGCAGATTTTCTCGCTCCAGAGCCACGACATCTCTTCTCTATGCCCTGATGGAGATGCAGACCTTGGATGTGAGTCATGAAGATGATGGGAGCTCATCAGCTTCCGGGAACACCACAACCCCAAGAGGACTTTACACTTTCCTTCATCTCCATGCCTCCCTCACCCCACCTGAGTTTCCCCACAATCATGGAGAAGCTGGTTGCAGCTGGCACGAGGCTGTCATTTTCTCTGTTAGCCAGCCAGTAGGTAGTGTAAAATCAGCCCAGCTCCTCTTCCACCCTAATCTACTGGCTCATCCCAACCCTCATCCCTCATACCCTCCCCTAAGAAGGGTCAATTACTATTCCAAGTCGGTATTTAATCATCTTAAGAACATCAAGAGAATCAGATTTCTTGTCTAAACCAGACCTTGAGAAACTCATCCAAGCTTATCACTAGCAGAGTGATTACTGTAATGGCCTTCAAACGGGAGTCCCAAAGACACCCAAACGGCTTCAGGTGATTCAAAATGTAGCTGCTAGAGATCTCATTAAGAGCAAAAAGACACATTGTCCCTGTTCCTAAGTCCTTACACTGGCTACCAAGATACTATAGAGATATTTCACTTATAGACCCGTAATAATATCTTAAAAATCACTTAATGATGTAGGAACGGCATATTTATGTGATAGGCTACAGAGTTATGAGCTGCGCAGAATTCTTAAGGTCATTAGGAACTAATCAGTTTATCCTGCCTAAGGTAAAAACTAAGCACAGAGAAACAGCATTTAGCTACTATGCCATTTCCAAATGGAACCATCTTTCAGAGGATATTAGAAGAGCTCTAACACTAGATGCTTTTAAATCAAAGTTAGAAACGTCCCTATTTGGCCAGGCTTTTAGCTCAGGTTAGATCAGTCTGTCTGTCTGTGTATCTATCTTTCTCCCAACCTTTCATTTTGGTTCTTTAATTTCTAATTTCTCTTAATGTCTATTTTATTAATATATATCTTGGCAAAGAACTTCCTGAGGTGCAATTAACTTTTTCTATTCTTATGTGAAGCGCTTTGAATTACCATTGTGTATGAACAACACTATATAAATGAACTTTGCCCGGCCAAAGCTATGTCTTGCTGTCTCTGAGCAGGGCTTAGTTCTTTGTTGGAATGTGTTGCATTGCTTTGAAAGCAATTCACATCATTATAACCTAAGCTTTGGATTTTACAAGATGTTTTAGACGAGAGAGCCAGTAACTCTGTCACAAGTCCAGTCTAATCCTAGAAAATCCGCTCGGATTTCTCATCTCTAAAGGAGAACAGACCACTCCGATCTGACCACAGGAGCCTGGTTTGGGCTGGGCTGGTTGTTAAAAAGTGTGTAATTCACTTAATTTATTTGTTTGGCACGTTTTAAAGCATGCGTTATCACAAACAAGCATCTTTAAAGAAATCATATATATATATATAAAGAATCTGGGTCCAGGTACCTAGTGAGCAAGCCAATGACGGGGCCGAGGAAAAACAGAGAAAGAGGAGAAACCAATGTCCAGATGTGTAACCCATTCTCCACCGGTCCTCACCGGATGGCAAATAGCACATAATGAATAAACACTGTCTAGCAGGAGAGCTGATGGCAGTGGAGATGGCCTCTTCAGTAAAGTCTCCATGGTAACCAGAAACAGTTTTTGATCTCTTCAGGAGAGTAGGTGGAACATGCAGATGAGCCGATCAGGTACAGCAGTAGGGTCCATGAGGGTCAGGCCGGTCTGAAGGGCAGACAAGCAGGATCTCTTCCAGCGTGGAGCTTGCATCATTTACATTTATGGTTTTTTAGCAGAAGCTGTTATCCAGAGTGACTTACAAAAATGCTTTTGTCATTTACTCATAGAATAAAGGTCTAGAAGAATCAAAACAGATGACGGTTTGGCAGCTTTAGCAGCATAAAGTTTCTCTGCTATGAGAAACTGCCCTATGAGGGCTGTTTCTGTAGAATGTGCCGATTTGTAGCCAGACTGATTGGGATCATGCAGCTGGTTCAGGGTGACCTTCAGACAAGATGGATGGTTCAACTCAGCAGAGAAAAACACAGATATGGTTAACGCTGTTTGACATGCACTGGACGTGATTAATATAGTACAACAGAGACCTCGGCAGAACCTGCTATGTCAGCTCAGCTAAAAGAGGGCAGCTGGAAGATTGCACAGGTATGAAGGCTCCCTGAGACACCAGCACCCCTCTGCTTCACTCTCAACACAGGCATGAGGGCTCACTGAGACACCAGTGCTCATCTGCTCCAACCTCAGCACAGGTGTGAGGGCTTGACTACGCACTCAAGTATTCAACATGTACTTGGGGTGTTTTCACACGTGTCCTGATTACTTGAGTCCATACCAAGGACCCATTCTGGGCTCTTTTGACGGAGGGGCTCATTATTGCTGGGTTCTGTCCGAACCGAGGATTGGTTTGTGCAATTCCGTATGTCACTTGTTTGCACACAGATTTGCAAGATGGTTGGATTTTTAATTTTTTTTGCTTAGATGCTCATTTGATGAGGAACAGCGCTTTTGGGATGCATGGAATTTCACTGTGCAGGAGCACTAGCAAACAAAGATCCCTTCTCATGAGAAGATTTTTGTTGCATTTTATGTCTCTAGATTTTTTTTCTCCTGCAAAATATAAAGCTTTAGATACCTGATAAAATGGATTTTAAGTTTTTGTTATAGTAAGTGATTGTTTGCTTCCACTTCCCTTTTCAGGTATCTTCTGAGTAGTCATGTTTGGTTCATTTTATATCACGTAGACCACGACACCTGCTCCGGATCGCACCACAGCTTACTAGGACCACAGACTACCAATTTCAGAATAACCAGACATCTGTGCTCTGCACCGCTCCAAGTCTTGAAAATGGCTTTCACACTTGACCAAAAGTACCGAACTCACAGAGCAAGCAGAAAAAGGCTCTAGTGTGAAAACACCCTTAAAAACACCTGTGTCTGAGTTTCTGAACACAGACTGGAAGGTTATTCCAAGACTGTGTACATTTAATATGTAAATGATCTCCCCCTTCTGTAACTTTCTTATTTCTAGGTACTAACAGATAACCAGTACCTTGTGATCCAAGCAGGCACGATCGTTCGTAACAAAATAAGTTCACTTGGCTACTGAGGATCAAAGCCATGTAGAGCTCTGTGTCAGTAATAGACGTCTGGCATCAGTATGGGATATGACTGGCACCCAGTGCAGTGTCGACAACATAGGGGTGATGTGATCTAAACAAAGTGCGGCAGTTGGAGTATAAGAACCGTAAAGTTTGAACATTTGAGTTGGTAAGGCGTTAAAATATCCCAATCCTGAGATATCTGGGCCAGAGAAGCGTAGAGAGCATGAGGAACATGTGTTGCTCCACCAGACACATCTGTTACAAGCTGGATTTTCTAGTTGAGCAGATTCCAAGGAGCCTGGAAGTGCTGTAATGTCAACAAGAACATATGGTAGTCTTATTCTTGTCCCCACCCAGACCTGAAGATCCTCTGTGCTGGCTGGCGTTGCCCTTCACTGTGCTCACCATGCGCTCGATACGCCTTGATGAAAAACCGCATGAGAACATGCGACATGCATCCAGGCCACGCTGAGGCACCGCCCATAAGTCCGGGCTGCACCCAGCCCGGGGCATGACACTGGTACTGAGTAAACACCATGTCGAGTTTCGAGTGGAAACATTCCAGCCTGCAGGTGAAAGAAGTCTTCCTCATTGGGCTGTGGTGCTCATCTGGCAAATGAGTAATGTATTGTTTGATGAGGTGTCCCACTCCTGTTTGGTGGTGTTATTGTTTGTTACTTGGTTGGTGTGGGTGGGTGGCGTTTTGTTCCTAGACTAAACGTTTTAAAGCAAAACCTGTTCATTAAATAATAGTCCAAACAGGCCTTCTCAGGTTAACTTCTCGCTGTTGCGCATCTCTGTCATGTTTCAGACTGAAAGGTACTGGTTTAACTGCAGGAGCTGCTTTGAACTGTGGGTTAATCGTGACTTCCTCATTAAACAGCCTGTTTTAATTGGTTCGTTTCAGATACAAAAGCTTTGACCATGAATCTGTCTTTCAGGAAGTTTATGATGAGTAATCCCGCTGGTGTTGCTCTGCCCTCGTGATTCCGCAGGTGTATTTTGGAACGTCACACCCTCGCTCGTACATATCGGCCAATGTGACGGGGATCAAGTGTGTGACTGGAATGTCATGCCTGATGAGGAAGGAAGTCTTGGACCAAGCTGGAGGGCTCATCGCTTTTGCCCAGTACATAGCTGAGGATTACTTCATGGCCAAGGCTATTGCAGACAGGTGCGGCCTGACCCCCAGTGAAGCAGAATGTCTGTCCCTATTTATCCCTAAATGGAGAGAATATCACATAATACACATTTAAGATGTGAAGGCTAAACTGTACACTCTGTCCCCCCCCCCCCCCCTCAAAAAATGTCACTGACCATTAAATTTTCCATGTAATAGACACTTTGCCCTGAATTAGTCAATTTTGAATTTTATCCCTTCAGGCATTATTTTTTAAATTATACCTGTTTCCCCTTGGATTTACTGTTTGGACCATAGTGTAAAGGTTTGAGAGTGTTTTATCAAGTCCTCCTATTAACATGACTGCCCTTCAGAATGAATAATGGCTTTATTACTGCTGCCAGCTCGTCCTTCATATTTAATAACATCTTTATTACTGCTGCTGCCTCGTCCTAATTTAGCTGCCTACTGGGCGTTTTTCCTTAGGGGCAGGAGAGGAGTTTGCCTTCGTGGAGACCGCTGCTTTTACTGAGTGCGTCAGTGCAACAGTCATGTGCTCACCTGGGTGGGAATTAACCTCTTCCTTTGTCTTTACAGAGGGTGGAAATTCTCCATGGCAACGCAGGTTGCCATGCAGAACTCGGGCTCCTACTCCATTGCACAGTTCCAGTCTCGCATGATCAGGTATTGTACAGTATCATGCATGATCAGGTGTTGTACAGTATCGTGCATGATCGGGTGTCATACAGTATCGTGCATGATCGGGTGCCTTGTCAGCGCTAACAGGCCACGTGCCGCACTACCCTGATGTTCAGTCTGTCGGGCTTTCTTGGATTTGTTTATTTATTTAGATCTTTAGTGACACTTCATATTATTCGCTGCTGTTGTACCGCAACATGTTGGAGTCAGTCAATCAAGCACATCTTTGAGGCGCAAGTGACGAGACAAAATAATTTATTTTTAGAAATGTTTACTGAAGGAAAAAGAAAAACGTTTACATTAAAATGCCTAGTGCACAGTCGAAAAACTTCCAGAAACATCAAATTACATCCAATCAGAAACCAATGAAGTATTGACATCACACTTGACAGTCCAGAGAACCAAAAAGAGAAGTCTTCCTTCACTCAAGCCGGACCAACCTCTGCATTCAATGAAATATAAATGAATAATACAAATCAAATGCAATGAAATTATCATAATCAATCTCCTATTTTTTTTTTTTGACTAACACTAAACAGTTCCCTAGATCTTAATTGGCTCTTACAAGGTCTGTGTTGCCATTCCAGTCTTTGTATTATGTCATTTTAGTTAGTGTCTAAATGTTTCCAACATTTAATGAAAGTGTGTGCATTAATAGAGAATCTACTGATGGTTCTGATACAGGCTTCTGTACAATGCAAGCCCTTTTTTAACAAATTGGTTTCAGTTTTGGGAAGATTTTTTTGTTTTGTTGTGGGATTTTTTTTAATTATTTTTTTTCTTTTTAAAAAGTTTTGTTGTTTTTGTTATTTGGGTCATCCTCTCTTGTCTCCTTAAACCAGGTGGGCCAAGTTGCGCATCAACATGCTGCCAGCCACCATCATGGAGCCCATCTCTGAGTGCTTTGTGGCCAGCCTCATCATTGGCTGGGCCGCGCACCACGTCTTCCACTGGGACATCATGGTGTTCTTCATGTGCCACTGTCTGGCCTGGTTCATCTCTGACTACATCCAGCTCCGTGGAGTCCAGGTCACACCACACCTTAGCACCACTTTTTTTTCTTTTTTTTTTAAACACACAAATTGTGCACCGAATTGCCTAAATACCTGAATGTCAGTGAAAACAACAGTTTTACTTGAAATGTATTGGAATTGTTGTGCTTGATTTATACAATATGTGTTCTATAAGCTGAGGAGCGGCAGTTACTTTGGTACCTGCTACTCACTGGCAGTCCTTGCTCTCAGGGGCTCTGACACTCAGTGCTCCCAGCTGCCAAACGATTCTGGCAAATGAACCAAGTGGGTTTGTGTCTTGCCGTTCGGCTAATTCCTCGCAAGCTTCATCTGCCGTCCCCTAATCTCTTTGTGGAGCGTTCCCTCAACGCCTGACCTTTCTAACGCCCATGTTTCTCGTGTCCCTTCAGGGCGGCCCAATGTGCTTCTCCAAGCTGGACTACGCTGTAGCCTGGTTCATCAGGGAGTCCATGACCATCCAGATCTTCCTCTCAGCCCTGTGGGACCCCACCATCAGCTGGAGAACGGGTCGCTACCGGTTACGCTGTGGAGGCACGGCTGAGGAAATACTGGACGTATAAAAACTAAAACGCAAAAGGGGGCAGGGAGAAGAGAAGAGCCGTCGGCTGGCGGCTCGGGACACGCCCACAAGGAAGGAGAGACGGACGCTTGCACAACACGCAGAACGAACTGCAACAGCTTCCTTGGGTTTAGATTTTGTGTGAGTTTTAAGAAGTGACATTTTTTTAAAAAAAAATAGTTTTTTAAAAACCTGTGGCGTGCGGGAGGTCTTGTACAGTGTATTTATGTTCTTGGTGCTTTTTTCGGGACTCGCTGTGGTCTTCTGGAACAGTCCAAGACCTTGAGTTCCCAAACGAGCCAGTTGTGACGGAGCAGTGAAGGGGGGAAAAAGGCGGAGTTGCAGGGCACAGTGAAGGAAAACGAGGGCGGAGTTACATGGAACATGTCCAGGAAGGAGGAATGAACCAGGGCCACAGGGCCAAACAATGTCTGGAACCTAAGAGGTATACTTTTTTTTTTTTTTTTATGTGCTGGTAAACATGTTCTGTGTTATGAACAGCACTGCTGCATGCAGACATATACATTTTAAGAATCACTTTGAATAGTGGTTATGATTTTACTATTATGGTAATCATTTTATGCAAATGTTAGCATGCCAAACGGGTTGAACTGCCATTGTTTAGTGTTCAGCGGGGCATTTCAGCAGTGGGATTATTCACCTAAAGCATGGTCACACTCCACTGAAACCCCACTGGTTTCACTGGTACTTCTGAAGCAGATGCCCTCGTCTCTGCGACGTGGTTCCTGGCCAGCAAGCAGCCACGCAGCATTTCACCGGCCCCCCCCCAAGCTGCCACACCGTGGCCGAAACATGGTTCTCCGCACAGGGTTCCACAGTGCTGGGGTGTGCTGCGAAGCCGTAGGCCACGGTTCCACCTCTCGCCTGCAGGTGGTCCACGTCGGGCAGGTCCACACGCACTGTTCTGGACACCACGCCTGACTGTGTGCCCTGTCCACACCTGGTCAGCCTCTTCTTCCTGCTCTGCAGGCCAGCCTTGGTGCCTCCACATGCCTGCTGTCGCCCTCGATAACCTACTCCAGGCCAAGGGGCCGGCAGTCTGAACGGAGGAGGTTTCTGATTACGCCCAAAGACTTTGCTGTCTCAATGTAATAACACATTCCTGCACCAATGTGTATGAAGTGCACAGATACACTGAGGACATGGCCCTGTCCACCAAACCGCTCCCCCCACTGCACCCTGCTATCCCACCTCAAAACAGTTGTCACTGTTTACTCCTGTTTGATGTTTACTCTGAGAATGGTGGTGTGTGCACATATTTACTTGAGGGGTGATCTCCAAATTATACAATTATACTTGTATCTTCTTTAATCCTGTTGCATTTCAACATGTCCAGTAAATCTTGAGCCAGTCTACCAATGTGGACCACTGAACGGTCTTTTTTGGTTTCTGCAATAAACCCCACGGCTTTGTTAAGCGACACAATGGCTTCATTTCCCCTTGATTCATTTCAGATACCTGTCAGCTGGATTGCTTCGTGTTTAGAACGCCCTCTCCAAATGTGCGGATCAAAGCTCTCCCAGTGTCAAAAATGGCAGCGTTTTGGTTGAGTCCACGATTTCCTTTTGCACAATCTCCGTGCAACGTCCTCTTTCCACCCTTGCTTGCGCACCCAGCCTTGCTCTTACCGTATTCTGGTCATACACCCACCCCAGTCAGGGCTTTACACTGAGCTGACACCAAGTTGGACAGTATTATGTAGGAGTGTAACCCTCCGTCCCAACAGCTTTGCCTTTTGTTGTGGCTCTGTTAAAGGGACAAATGGCGGGGTCCTTGGTTTCGTTTCTGCAGTAGCTTTGACCCCGCTTTCTGTGCAGAGGTAGCAGCAGGTGCTGTTGTCCAGTGTAGTACAATGCCAACGCATCGCTTCTTCCGACCTGTCAGCTGTCCCTCATCCACACCGTTCTGCCAGTTAGGCTGATGACTTCAAGTGAACACTTCATGCTAATGATGGTGGCAGGCCGGGAAACACTGACTCTTATCTCAACCCAGGCCGGCAAAGTCTGAAAAGTTGCTCGTAGATTAGTTAGCAATAAGTTTAAGTCATCCTCTACTTAGTCTGTGAAACAAACCGATTGCACCAGTCATACAATATATCTCTATATTAAACTTTACACAGTATAATGACCATTTCAAGTAATTGTTCATTCAGAAGCAATGTAGTATAGTTGAGCAGCACAGTGAAGTACCTGAATGTATTGTTGCATGTAAATAAGTGTAAATTGTTCTTTCTGTGCAGTAAATCTGGTGTTGCCCCAGAAGGTGCAATAGTAGTTGACAGTTAGGGTACAGATTCAAACTGGACGGTTTCTGCTTTCAGCAAGTAAGCTGTTCTTGCCTTCTTTGTCTGATCAAGCAGAGCCACTTGAATTAATTCCAGCTCATTTGCAGCGGTTATTCAACACATGGTCAAATTCTTTTGCTTATAGTTCTCCTTTTGAGAATGCGTATAAATGTGCGTGCACCTGTGTACGCGTCTTAGGGTTCATATGTGTGATCTGTTGACAGTCTTTTACCATATTGCTGTTGGCAATGATTTTGTATTATTGTATGTGGGGAACTGGATTTTTTTTTTTTTCCCATCTTAGTTCACTATGTTTGAATCATTAGTGTGACTTATTGTATGTGAATCCACAATGTGTGAGTGAAAGAGAGAGCAAGAGAAGATTCCTGTGCTTTGTTGAATGCTAGTGGCATTGACCATATTGTGAACCCCAGAAGTCTCCTGTGTTGGTAATTAAACATGCTTACTGTGGTTAACTCCAAAAAGGTGACTAGTGAACCAAATCCTGATGTGCAGCTGTTCTCGGGGCACAGTAAACCCTCATGTATCCTGAGCAGAAACCTAATGTGAACTAGGCAGTCTTTCTGATTTTGAAAATGCACTTGCCCCACATGAAAGAAGCAATTCCGACTCTCAGCTGCTGCTGTCTAGACGTGAGGAAGAGCAAGGGCTAGTTTTGTAGGAGCCACGTGAGGCATTGTCAGATACTGTTTTCAACAGCTAGCATAAAACTTTGTCATGCTTATTAGCTTCTGACTATACACTGGGGCAGTTTGCTCCCATGTGCCACCAGTCACACTTGGGAAGAAAAATATCTAGTTGTGATCCACTGTATATTTTTATTTGCTGAAAGAAAAAAAAAACTTGCCTCTGTGTTGTTTTTTTTTTAAATGTGTATAGTGTATTTATGGAGTTCAGTACATGTTAATTGCTCTGCTTCAGGAGGCCTAATTTATTCTTGAGCTGGACTTTTTTTTTTGCCTTCAGATTTTGTATATCCTTTCATCTGTCTGTAGTGAAGAACTATGGCTGAAATAAACTATTGTTTTTGAAGTCCCCTTTTGTATGTAGGTTGATTTTTTTTGTTCTGTATTGTGTTCAGAAAACGAACTTTTAATTCACAGCGGCCGACGGTGACATTCCGAGTAAATGGAAGCTTTATCACACCAACGTTTGCGTTTACAGTGGAGCTGATTATGGCTTGGAAGGAGTTTCAGTAACGGTTCTTTTGTCTCGCTGCTGGCAGTACACCCAACGCAGCGACGCCTTGCAGGTGTAGACTACACCTCAGCACCACCACTCACGTAGACACCAGCCTGAGGCGTTGGCACGGTGGCTCAGGACCAGCCTTGCCACGGCTTGGCCAACTCGGAGTAAATCTGCCTGTTTATTGTTTTAGTCTGTAGGTGTGTTCTCACTGGCCAAACCTCCACTCTGTATTGCACATAGTGTTTCGCTGATGCACTACTGAATAGTACGCACTAGGATACGTCACTGGTTTCTGTTAACCTTTATGACTGTGACACAACGTGATTACCTAGAGATTAATGTTCATATAGTCATTATACTCCTGACATATGATGTGTTTGTGTAACTGGGCATCTACTGAAGCCAGGCCGAATTGCTTTTTGTGTTTCGTTAATCTTTGGTGGGTGGGAGTCAGGGATTCAATCCCTGCGCAGAATGTGTGCTGTGAATCTTTGTAGGGGGCAAAGCCCTTTCACAGTCACATGATGCTAGCCGGATACTTTCACAGTCACATGATGCTAGGCTACTTTTGCATGCCCACTGCAGACAAGCTTTGGGTTTATTCTCGCACTGTGTTTGCTCTAAGTATCCCTTACAGAAAGTCGGTGTGTCCCTTTTAATCTGAATCGTCTATCGGAAATATGATTCTTATGACAATCTTTTTACGATTAGCCCCAGTTGTCAGAAATAAATGTACTAGTATTCAAGATCATGGTATTAAATGTATTTTAAAAATGTAGATGGTGTGTTTTACACGCATATAAACATTGTATCAAGGTTTCTCTTGTCACTGCAAATTTATGTTAAGAATTCGCAGCGCAGTACATATCCGCCTTCCGACATCAGGCAGAAAATTCCGTAGACCTAATATACATATAGTTGACGTATGTTCACATTAAACGTATTACTCACTCCCTCACTGGCAATAATGGCAAGAACTGAGTTGACAGTCAAACGTTTAGACATCTGTACGTCCAACACTGTCCCAAAGTAAAATTAAGTTCCAGCATTAAGCAGGGCTGCCATAGAATTATTGGTTAGACACAGTGTAACGGGAATCTAGTGGGTTAAATCCTCACATTTTGTTGCATTTTTGTGAACACGTTTCGTTTTTCTAACGTTTTTCTTCACATATTCTTATTACCTAAACAACAACAACAAAAAAAAAAACTAAAATGTCTTCTGATCAGGAGTCAGTATCTTACACTTGTATCAGACGAGTGGAACTGAAAGGAAGTGCTACGGGCTTTTTTACACGGGTGTGGGCCTGACCACTGTTTACTCAGAAGCGCTGCCTCTTCTGCCCACATAGCTGCCGGCAGAGAAACACACTGATACAAATACTTTCAATTATGCACTTTAAGACAAGGAAGCGCAACTAAAAGGTCAAGAATTCCCACGCCAACCCGCAATAGTGGAACGTCCTTTGGGTCCCCATGCCAGGTTACGGCGCATGTGAGCGCTGTTCACAGCTTCTGCACCAGCGGCACGGAGAAGGAACGGCGCATCTCCGGCTGTCGGCACGCTGATCGGCGTGTGTTTCCCCTCACTCGTCGTGCTGATCTAAAACATTACCCCGTTCAGTAGTTCAAGTACCCCCTCGCTGCAGAACGAAACGCACAGACACAGCTCTCGGTGGGTTAAGCTACGTCCATCCGCCCGAGGCTCTCCAACAGGCGTGGGTCTCATTTCAAACGGACCATTCACGCCAGCCTGCGAAACACGCAAGTTAATTAGCTGCGGAGCATGAGTCGCACGTTAGTGTAATGTAGGTGTCCGCAGAAGCTCTCCAAATTCCGGGATGAGTCGCCTCAGAGAGATGGAATGGTTTGGGGAGTAGGTAGGTGAATAACGACAATTATTTCGTGAATATAAAAACTTACGTATACTACCTAGAGTCTTAGGTAGGCTTACACACCAACACGCAACAAAATGCTGTATTGGAGGCAGACCCGTAAATCCTGCGCTATAGGTTACACACACCGAACTA
This sequence comes from Electrophorus electricus, assembly GCF_041902795.1. Classification (NCBI taxonomy): domain Eukaryota; kingdom Metazoa; phylum Chordata; class Actinopteri; order Gymnotiformes; family Gymnotidae; genus Electrophorus; species Electrophorus electricus. Next base: position 7,086,943 of record NC_137515.1, on the reverse strand, counting down.
TATTGTTGGTGCGTTTGTTTTCCACCTGCTGACATGCATCATTTAAAACGGCGTCCTGTTCTCTAATAGGGGCTTTAAAAGGCTTACCCAAGATGCGAGATTAAACGTTCTTGGGGATCTGTTTGGTTAGATGACAGGAGTAGGTGAATTATAAAACCGTGCGGTATGTGATGACCCAACGTGGGATGTTGAGTTTCATTGATTAGCTTTCTCATGGACATGGGAGTCAAACACGGCAGGAATTTATTACCGTCAGGACAAACAGACTTTTTCATTTACTCGGTTATTTTGTACCTTACGGGATTTGCCTTATTTTGTTCCGTCTTTATGCTAAATTTAACCATGCACTTGTATGATTTAGTATTAGACACACGAACAACAGAAAATAGATTTTGCCTTCTTTAATAATAGAAAATCATTTATTACCACTCGAGCAGCTTTTCTCTATAGAAAATAACAAAAACAAACCTAAATTTCCCTTTAGTACAATTGCACATCTAACTAGGAATAAAACTGACACCAATGCTCAGATTACATCACATAGTAGTAATGAGTTAATATTTTTTTTCAATGAGAAAATTAAGCACATTAGAGATAACATTCAGAGTACTAATGCAACATCAGGACTTAGAGATCAGAACAACCAAGCCAAAAAAAGACTCTAAATTCCTTTACTCTGAACTTACATCTCTGATCTCACACTCAAAATCTTCCACTTGCATACTAGATTCGCTGCCCACACAATTTGTTAAGGAAATTCTACCTGAAGTAATTGAAGTAAATGTTATAAACCCCTTGTACCTAAATCATTCAAATTAGCAGTAATCAGACCACATATCAAAATGTTTTACCTCAGCCCATGTCAACTGCCAAATCACAAGCCAATCTCAAATCATCCATTTATTTCCAAGATCCTAGAAAAAGCTGTAGCTAAGCAGCTAAATTCATACCTGAATCAGAACCAGATACATGAAGTCTTTCAGTCAGGGTTTAGGCCTCATCACAATACAGAGACAGTGCTGATTAAAGTAGTTAATGACCTGTTGGTGGCTTCTTGTCCAGGGTTACGTCTCTTTGCTTATATTGTGCAATCTGAGCATTTCACACCATAAATCACAACATTTTACTAGATAGACTTGAAAATGGTCAAGGCTTCATTTTGCTTCATTGTGTTCATCTTACATACCATCTCATCCCTATGCTATACTACACCAAAATACTGCACCAAAATACAGCAGCAGCATGTTGGCTCGAAAATCCAGCACAGAATATTGCATTGCAGCTACATGCAAAGCATTCTATGAATAATAAATGCATCTCAAATGCACTATTTCCATACACTATCCCCCTACCATTATCAGCCAGCCAGATCCCTCCTTCCCCATCATAGCGTCTTGATTGATAGTGAATGTGTCTCTGTCACACGGTGGATTTGCATGCTGAAGCAGATGTTTTTGATTGGTTTATCTGCTTGCATCATGGACAGGCGTGAGTCACAGCTGCAGACTGCAGGGATAGAAGCTCCTGCTGCACCCCCTAAGTCTATATCTGTGTCGGTGTGCAGGTTTCTCTCACATACAAGCATAATCGTGCAAGTACAGGAAAAGCACCACAGCAGGTACAGAGAAGATGGTGAGAGATAGCATAACTACTTCCTGTGTTCCTCTGCTGACTCAGGCCAAGCCCAGTGCCCATTTATGGCATCTGCTGTACACTTTAGCAGTACATCAGTTACTGCAGATTCAATACCAGCAGTGTGCCACAACACGTTCTTTAGCGACTGGTGTTCTGCTGAACAGGAGGGACCAGGTAAAGGACGTAGCTCTGGAGAAGCTCTGATATGCCTGCTGTTCTTCATCCTCATCCTCATCATCTCTATCTGGAAGAAGTAATGTAGGAGTAAAAGGCTACATTTCAACTGTACCGTTCTAGCAAATGTAACTTCCCAGGAACTAGACAAAACCCTTCCAATGGATCCCTCTTCTAGACAGCTACAGATATAGAGCATCTATTAGGGAGAATTATTATTATTATTATTATTATTATTATTATTATTATTATTACTTTTTTAATACAAGTTATTGTACAGATTTATTTTGTACCCTCTAGCTAGGATTATTTTGCTAAAATGTGGCTGTAAAATGGGAATAATTCATGATCTTAAAAGGAGCTAATTTGAGTGGCATTTTTGTTTAACATTTTTCTGTAGTATTTTGGTGTAGTATAGCATAGGGGTGATATGGTCTCTAAGATCCAAGCACAATGAAGCCTTGAGCTGTTGAAGAGGAAGCCATGTTGTGCTCAGTGTCACTGAAGAGGCACTGAGTGGATTTGTCCAAGTTGCCGTGAATGTGCGCTGTGTTGGACACATGAATGCAGCGTGTGAGCCGAGGCAGACCATGTCAGTCCTCTGCTCAACAGCTGCACGTGTCTGGGCAGAGCCAGCACTCGCGCTGGATCTCGCAAGGGGTCTGGGCAGAGCCAGCACTCGCGCGGGCTCTCACTGGGGGTCTGGGCAGAGCCAGCACTCGCGCTGGATCTCGCAAGGGGTCTGGGCAGAGCCAGCACTCGCGCTGGATCTCGCAAGGGGTCTGGGCAGAGCCAGCACTCGCGCGGGCTCTCACTGGGGGTCTGGCTCACTCTGGCAAGAGCTCTACTGTCCACAGCATCCTTGCAGTGGAGCAGAGAGACTGACTTTTCAATATGTCTTTAACGAAATGTTCATAGAGGTTTTCTTTAAATAGATAAGTCATGTTAGGGTGATGCATAAATGACTGAATAAGCAAACTAATATTAAAATCAATAAATATTCTCAGGCCTGCAAGTGAGTGCTGTGGTTGTTTACTTGTTCTGTGGTTCTGGCCTTCTGTCTATTTTCTCTTTTAGTCTCCGGTTCTGCAAATTCTCATATTCTGATTCTGTTCACTTTTTTTCTATTTAAAACACACACACACCCACACCCACACCCACACCCACACACCCACCCGACATTTCTCACAGAGGTCCTTCATCAGCTGTGCAGGACTTTTGTTTGAAACATCATTTCTTGGGAAACATTGTATACTTCATTATGGTTTTGAACATCAGTTACTACACAACTGGAATCTTCTATGGATTTATATAAGTGGAAAATAAATGTTATGAATATAGTCTGCAACTGTGGCTCTAGATTCATCTTCATTATTTCATAATCTCTACTGCCCTCTTGTGCTAACTTTTAGAACTGCAATGTATATTTTTGTTTTTATTTTAACTTTTAAAGCAACGCTTACTTTGCAAAACAAAAACAAAAACAAAACAAAAACATGAAAATTTAATTTTACTACTGCACGAGATAACTGACTGTAACATGTTTATTAACACTAAGGGGTTTTAACCTGCTTCTCTTTTGTTGGCTTTCATTCTACGCCTCACTGTTATGTCCAGTTGTTCTGAGCTCAGAGAATGCTTGCCTGCATACCCTCAGTCTGCCGTGCACTCAGCAGTATCACTCACTAGCGTTGCCTCTGTAAACCAGCCCCTGTTCCCTGGACATGACAGGTGGGATGAACTCCAGGAGCTTAAACTCCAATTCCAAATTATGACAGTTACTTTTATATACTTTAATATTGCTATTTCTTTTCATCACATTTACCTTCCCTCTTTATAGTTGTTATTAATGACATGGCACAGCATGACACAAATCTCCCCCTTTTTGAGAACAAAACTGTATAACTATAAACACAAAACTGTTTCAGCCAAATCAAGTCAAATTTATTTATGTAGCACTTTTTAGAACAAGCTCTCAAAAAGCAGCTTTAGATGTTTGGGTCCAGATCCCTAATGAGCAAACCAGAGATGGAATTAATGAAGAAACCTTGACAGGACCAAGACTCAAAAGGGAACCCGTTCAGCACTGGGCAGCCCAGCTAATAAACAGTTCCTGCTTTATTATGTTTAATCCAAGTAGCCACTTCAGTGTAGATGTGGGAGTCTCAGCTACTCTGGAGGGTCAAGGGCTGTGAGCTGCTTCTGCATCCATTGGAGTAGCCACTATTTAACCAATATATAAGACCAAACATGAATTTAGCTTTTTTTTAATGCACTTCTGAATGAGTCTGTGATGCATCTGAAGCTGTATGCTTCACCATGATGAGTCTGAAGCTGTACGCTTCACCATGATGAGTCGGAAGGTGTACGCTTCACAATGCATGGCTGGGCACGTGCGAATATCCTGCACCAGCGAAAAGGCCTGAAGCCCCCATTCTAATACAACAGACACGGCTCACCAAAGAACTCAAAGAGCTACGTCAGCACATGTGAACCTGTTTAGACCTGTAGTGGTTTGGCCTGAGAAAGCTTTCTGTTTGGAGGGTTGCAGGCTGTCCTCTGCTGCGCTGATGACGAAGAGGAAATAGTTATTAAAAAAAAAAAAAAAAGAGTTCACAGTTTTCTTTCTCCCATAGTTCTCTTTCATACATGTATTTCATTATCATATCTAAATAAGCTGTTATCTGGCAGCTGTTCAGTCATTTGCCAGTTGTTACCATTGTCTGCGCTGATCTGTGCAGGAGCAGGCCGGCAGCAGTCAGGAGCTGCCTTACCCTTTAACCTAAATCCTTGAAGTTTCATGTAGTTGGAGTAAGCAGCATTCCATAAACTGGTTTGATGTGCTTGTTACTTCTAAGAATTTCACACCTCAGACTTCATTAGAAAACACTGACAGCAAAGGTTTTATGTCTTTAGTTGTCTTGAATGTGTGCAACTTGTACATAATAAAAAAAGTTTCAGTGTTCAAGGCTTGATTTGGTTAATCCATAATCTGGAAAAAAGGTCTTGTGTGTACACATGCACACACACATTTCCAAATGAAACATATTTTCCTGTATGTGTGTGTATGACTATGACATGTGACTATAGCTTTAAACTAACCCATGTTCAAACAGCAGTTCAAACAGAGGTCAGTTCTGACCTTCTGTCCCTAATTCAGACCTTCTGCCTTTCAGCACAGGTGCTCCTCAACTGGACAGCTGCACCATCTTCTTTAGCACCAACCCCCTGAGAGGGCACGGGGGTGTTAGAGGGGGGCCAAGCCCCTGAGAGGGCACGGGGGTGTTAGAGGGGGGCCAAGCCCCTGAGAGGGCACGGGGGTGTTAGAGGGGGACCAAGCCCCTGAGAGGGCACGGGGGTGTTAGAGGGGGACCAAGCCCCTGAGAGGGCACGGGGGTGTTAGAGGGGGACCAAGCCCCTGAGAGGGCACGGGGGTGTTAGAGGGGGGCCACGCCCCTGAGAGGGCACGGGGGTGTTAGAGGGGGGCCAAGCCCCTGAGAGGGCACGGGGGTGTTAGAGGGGGACCAAGCCCCTGAGAGGGCACGGGGGTGTTAGAGGGGGGCCAAGGCCCTGAGAGGGCACGGGGGTGTTAGAGGGGGGCCACGCCCCTGAGAGGGCACGGGGGTGTTAGAGGGGGACCAAGCCCCTGAGAGGGCACGGGGGTGTTAGAGGGGGGCCAAGCCCCTGAGAGGGCACGGGGGTGTTAGAGGGGGGCGGCTGGAGGGAGGCACTGCGACCTAATGATCCCTTTTGCTGTTCAGCTCACACCATTTAGGCACTGCAGCACTGTAGTGAGGCTCTGCTGTTATTGATCACAACATGACTAGATCTGTTCTCCACAGTGTACTTTAAAAAGAGAGAGAGATGCAACAGGCAAAGCAACAGGTAGCAGAGCGCTTGTGCCGAGCACAGTGTAGCCAGACAGGGAGTGAGACAGGGAGGCAGAATGGGAGGGTGGAGTCAGGGAGTGAGACAGCGAGAGTGGGAGGATGAATACAGAGGCAGTGCAGGAGGCCCTCAGCACTCCACAGTTTAGTTTTATCCCTGCTCACACTCATACACATGTTTCAATTAACCAAAAACTAGTTTTGAGTCAAATGTGATAGAGCAGGAAAAACACCAGCCTGTGATCCAGGACTGCAAACACCAGCCTGTGATCCAGGACCTGCAAACACCAGCCTGTGATCCAGGACCTGCAAACACCAGCCTGTGATCCAGGACTGCAAACACCAGCCTGTGATCCAGGACCTGCAAACACCAGCCTGTGATCCAGGACTGCAAACACCAGCCTGTGATCCAGGACTGCAAACACCAGCCTGTGATCCAGGACTGCAAATAGCCACTGCTCTGAATTAAAAGATGCAGCCATTAGAGAAAAAGCAGAAGAAAGACAGTGTTATAGCCAGAGACCGGAATCCCCTCTAGTACTCCTAAACAACACACCTCTCAAAGCAGAGTGGATGGGTGAAAGGACTTGGTTCAGATCGGTTTCACCAATCCAGCCTGTTAGTGAACGGGTTCCTGAGAGGAAGCAGAACAAGAAGGATGCTGTGGAGTAAAGGGATCTGGGTCTGGGTCTACAGGAAACTAGCACGAACCCAAAGCGAAAGAGACGAAAAGACAGAGCACTGAGGAAAGTACAGATGTCATGACATTTATTCAAGGCATGCTACAATTAAAGTTGATTAGGAAAAAAGTCAGCAGATACTCTGGGTGGATAATAATAATAATATTAATAATAATAATAATAATAATAGCCGTAACTCTAATAATGATTATGTATATTATTAAGCAGTTTAGAAACAGAAAAAGAAATGCTTCCTACAAGATTATAAAACAAACAAACAAAAAACTTCCAATCAACCATGCACTGCAAAATTAGAAAATATGTTTCTTTAATAGTCATCTTCTATTTGCATTTTATTACATCAAACTGAATCTGCACGTCTCTCTCCCCGTTTCCCACAATGTCAACTGCTTTACAAATGAAAGCTGGTACTGGTATGATATCAAAATACAGAAGACAAATTGTGTTTTTCTGTTAATGTTCATAAATATAAAACCAGTTCGTATTCGTATGTTTGTATCTTGTTCCGCAAAACCTTTTTTTTTCTTTTTTCTTTTTTTGGGCCAGGATTAAAAAAAAAAAAATCCCTAAACAAAGGGAACGTATATTTACAGCATTTGTTTCCTTTTGGTAGTGGAACATTCATCCAAGCTATAAATTAGGTATTTCAAGGTGTGTCAAGCATTCTGAGGTCCATGCAGGCACTTCTGTATGTGTGCTGTGCCTGAGCTCCACCTCAATTAGCTGAGTTTAGTCCCTCCTTTTTATGCAAATTTACAAATTCAATTAGTTAAATGCAGCCCAGATCATTTCCACACAAAGAAAATATAGAAAAGACAAGATGGCTGAAATTTTAAGTTCAGAAACACCTCAACTCAAAAGAACGAGTGCAATGGACGTTTTTGCATTTGATTTGTGTGCATTTAGGGATCAAAGTGTTCAGACAGCCAATGTAATTCCCAGATCAAAGTACATTAGTTTTATGCCTAAATTCCATAAATCATGTTTTGTCTAAAATGTCAAATGCATGCATAATCTTAATTCATCATGACTGGAGGGCAAATTAAAACTATTGGGCATCTTGTCAAATCTAATTTTCTACCCCATAATCCATACTAGCTAATCTGTGATGGCTTGCACTGCCTTTGCTAAGGAACAGAGAGCCCGAGATCTCAGCCTCTGCAGCATTACAACAGCTGAGCTTAAGATCGACATCCCACCCACAAAGCCACCATTTTAGAATAAGAGCCTAGGAAATAGCCATTGCACCTGGACTTGAATTATTCATGAAATTCAACTTCTCTGCTTTATAGCAATAGAATATTCAGTTAAGAGCTAAACATTGCCCCCACCAGTCCAATTTTAGCCCGATTCCTTTGGTTTCATTTGTTAGTGAATCATTATATCTTATACATTTAAATAAAGCTTTCTTACATCAATTTGTTTAAAAATGAGATGATAAATCTAATTGGTAATGGTTCTTTTAGTTCTGAAGTAACTAACCTAACTTCAAAGCCGGGGACCAAAGTAGGCTTTCATGATAGGCTGTTCCAGCGGGCCAATCAGGGGCAAGAAAAACATTCAGTATCGTAATAGTAGCTCTCGTTAGAGGGACAAATATATGGCTTGACCTTTTGTTTTAGGGGAAGCAAATCAATACGATAAAACACATTCACTTCATTGGAAACCAGACTTGTAACAACAATGCAAAAAGAAAAACACGAAGAAAAAAGATTGTTGGTTCTGATACACATTCAGGAATAAAGATACAAATAAGATGGACGAAAGAAGATGAAAGGCACATAAACTTTGGTCCTGCGTTATTTGTGAGTATAAAACCATTAAAAAAAACCAAAAACCCAAAATGTTTCAAACCGGAGTGACAGGAAACTGTCTTTCATCATGGCGGGGACAATGGAGCCTGAGTCAAGACAGGACTGAAAATGACTGAGTGAAGCGGAGAGGAGAAGAGAGAAAAATGCGCAAGACGGCGGGAATCAGACATTACCAGAGCAACGGTTTTAGTGCCCCGTGGTTATGAAGGCTGGCTTGTTCTCCTCTTAGTGAGTGAAAAGCTGTAGAGCCGAAGCCGGCCACGGCCCGCCCAGCTGGAGGAGGGGCCGGCCACGCCCAGTCGAGCTGAGGAGCGGGAGGGCACGACGTTAACAGCATACGCCACACGCTGCTTCACACACGGCCACCAAGACTGACGTTTAGTGAGCAAAACAAAGCTGTCTCTCGCATTCTCTCTCTCACACACACACACACACACGCACGCACGCACGCACGCACACACACACACACACACACACACACACACACACACACACACACACACACACACGCGCGCACACATTCTCTCTCTTCCGCTAGTGTGCCGGTGGCTACAGCCGACTGACATTTAGAGTCATACTGACATCCACCTTTAATCAGGTTTCACATCCCTGCCAAAAAAAAAAAAAAAGAAAGAAAAAGCAAGGGGGAAAATAATCACTACAGATCACGCAACAGACCAAATCCCCTACATGAGTATAAGATACAGTAACAGAACTCAAACCACACAGACAGACACGCAGAGGGGACGTCTCTGACAGCTGTGCTCAGGAACAGGACTACTGACAGCGCTACTGAGAGCGCCTACTGACAGCAGAGCTGCAAAGCTGCAGTGAATGGTGCAGGTTTGCCCAGACCAACAGACAAGAACTGCCGTGGCGTACCGCTCCGTCTCCTCGGGTGTGGAGTGGACTGTGATTTTTTCAGGTTAATCACTTCATTTGGCTGAACAGCAGGTCTCACTCGGACTTGTGGCAGGAGCAGCACTCCCATTCCTCCCGCCAGTCCAACTCCAGGCCGAGTACTGCCAGGATTTCCACTGTTAGGAGTTTGGACTGGGGGAAGGGGATGTTACCCAGTTGCCATGGTTATATTCACTTAAGCGGTTGCCATGGTTATATTCATTTCACTGCATCCCGTCGAGTTCTCATCTGGGAGCTCCTATGGTCAGTGTTCTGAGTTCCAATGTTTGCTTTCTACCTGTTTCTAATTCTAAGTACACAGGGCAGTTCACTGACGCTGAGACACGCGCGCGCACAGAGGGTGGACACCCACAGCAGACACTGAGCTTTTGAGATTTTACCACTCACTCATATTTCTCCAATGTGCATTCAAAGCACCAAACATTAACTTATGATTTGAAGACAGACCACACAGTACTGAATCCCCACAAAAAGCACGTCTAAAAAATCTACGAGAAAATTAAAGATCAAATGAAATCAACCCTCTCACCAATCCCACAAAATAGTACTTAAGATATCTTAGGTAATATTTCTAAAACCTATTTGATTATAAACACATTATAAGGCACATAATAAGAAAATTAAGTAAATACACAGTAAATATGATTTTTTCACCATGATTTCTTGAATGATTATAGTGGTACAAAAACCCGATGAGGTTTCAAATTTGTTTTTTTTTTCTTTCCATAAAAAAGAACAAATTACCAAAAATAAGTAACTTCTTTTTTCCAAAAAATCTTGACAATCCTCAAGATATATAGACCTGAATAGTTTTGCTTTATTTAAGACTGTAAACTTCAAAAAAATTCTTTCAATTTCTTTTTGAGAAGTGTTAGCGAAGTATGGAATTGCTGTAGGTAAAACCAGGAGGAAAAAACGGTCACTGTCCCTTGCCTTGCATTTCTGGAGCCACCGTGGTGCTCGAAAGTTTGTGGACGCTGTAGAATTTTCTAGATTTCTGCATAACACATCGCTTTCTGTTTCATTTTAATTTTCACACAACTATCTATTTTTAAATCTCATTTATATTATTGGGTTCTCCGTTTTTAGGACTGTTGTTTTAGTTCATATTTATGCAGAAATATAGTAAATTCAAAGGGTCCACAAACCTTCAAGCTCCAGTGTTTTTGTTTATGCTGATTTCAACTTGTCTGATGAACCTTTTTTTTTGTTTGTTTTGTTTTTTTGTGGGACACAAACAGGCACGTGTGTGAGGAACAGGAGGAGCGCCCTCTAGAGGTCCTCAGCGGGTCTACAGTGACCCTCCTTGGAATGTTAAGGCTAGTCCTTGGCAGCTCAAGACAGCACCTTGTCTGTTTGCACGCTGGAGGTGTTCCACTAGAGAGGCGGATGCCCAACCGTGCTCCAGATGAGCCACTGCAGCCTGATTTGACACGTCTGCTGCAGTCGAGCCTTTCTGAAGTGTTTAAACGTGTAAACATTAGAAGCTGGAGTGTCAGCTCAAGCAGGTAGCAGACCAGGAGCAGGATAGACATCCCTGTCCTACAAAGTCCTGATGAGTTCCACCACTTGATTAAACAGCACTAAACATGTACACATCAAAACACAAACGCAAGCACGCACGCCTGCACACACACACACTCACACTTCAAACTTTCACCATCCCCACTGAAACTGCATAACAATGTCTTAAAATTAAGTTACAACACATTTCAACTTTTTTTCAATACTTTTGTAATACAATCTTAAAATGTGACTGTTTCAGAAGGGACAGATATTAGTGCCACATGGACACCTCTCTCTCTCTCTCTCTCTCTCTCTCTCTCTCTCTCTCTCTCTCTCTCTCTCTCTCTCTCTCTCTCTCTCTCCCTTTTTTGGTTTTGTACTTATGTGGAGGTGTTTAGTGTGGGACAGCAAGGCAAAAGAGAGTGTGTGACGAAAGTGACAGTCTCAGTGCCAACGCCGACGCTGACCTATGACAAGACCAGCGCTCGCAGCCCAGGAGGCAGAGAGAGCACAGAAACAGAACCAGTAGAACGGGAGCTCCTCGCAGGTCCATTCTACTCATTCCAATTCTATGGCAGTTACCTGACAAGACCCACTCCTAGAGAGCGGAGACCGCTTGTCAACACGTCACAAGATGAACAAGTGGCGGGGAAAACAAAACAAAACAGTTAAAAAAAAACAGCATCTGAATACAAGAACTGAATCAGGGTATAAGAGGGAAGTGAGTGGAGAATGACCCAATCCCCACCCATAACGCATTGTCAGGGGCTACATCATTCACATTCAAAAATCCATTCAAGAGGAGGTGGAGCCTCCTGACAGCTGGGATCTGCTGTCTGGAGTGTTCCGGAGTATTCCGGAAGTATGGACAGCTGGCAGTTCTTCCTGGACTAGTCGTGCATGCTCTTTGTTTGTTTTTGATTCGTTAAAGAAGTCTCTCCAGTTCAGTGGGACCAGACCCGCCTGTGACGGCAACAGACAGCATCCTGTGCAGTCGCCATGGATACGTCGAGACAGCAGTTTAGGTCAGACGGGCCCACTACAGCCTTGTCCGTTAGAAATTAAAAACAAAACAACACCCCCCCCCCCCCTTTTTTTTTTTTTCACAGGAGAACATAAAAGCATTCCATTCACCATCTATTCACAGATCCCCCACCGTCTGGTCAAACAAGAAACACACACAATGGTCAGTGTCCCCCCGCATCCACGGTCCTCAGTTAACACCGATCAGCTGCACAGGGAGTCTGAAATGTAAGTCACTCAGTGCTCCACTGCACTTTACTGCTACTCAAAACTTAGGGACAGCCCGCTGGTTAGGAATGTCGCTACAGGGTTTCCAACCCAGCAGCACCGTGTGATAACATCAGAGACATTCAGAGACCTTCCTGGGTAATGTTGCATCCACCTATCCCATGAGCCCCAGTTCTGAAGTGCAGCAGGACTAGGTGGGGCACTTGGATGAAACAGACAACAGTTATTGGGCCATAACTGTGGTGGCCCCGCCCACAGCTTGACTGTAACAAGGCTATTGGGCTACAGGAGTTTCCATCTCCAACAACGCCTCCACGTCCGTGCAACACAGAAGTCATCCTCAGCGACTGGTTGATCAGGAAACGTACTTCCTGCAGTGTCATTGAAGCTATCCAAGTGTGTGTGTGTGTCTGAACAGCCCAGAAGAAGAGAGCCAACTTCCTCGCTATGGAAGTGCCCTCATCTCCAACTTAAAAAAAACAAAACCAAAAAAAAACAAACAAACTCACCTCCAGCCTCTACCTGAAGGTCATACAGTAGTCTTTAGCTTCTTCTTTAAACTGCTTTTCCTACAAATCTCTAAAACTAAGCAATTATGATTGGTTTTTTGTGTTTTTGTCTATTGTTTTCTCTCATATGTTTGTAGTTCATCGGCCATCATTTGCAATTGACCGATCAGCGTCATCTTGGTGCGGGAAGCTGAAGTTCTGGGGGTGGGAGAGGCGTATGCGCAGGGAGAAGGTTCTAGATGGTGGATTTGGAGAAGGTTCTAGATGGTGGATTTGGAGAAGGACACTCGTAGGTGGTGGTTCTCTCCCAGGTCGTGGTTATGGAGGTCGATCAGGGCCTGGATGGCCTCCTCCACAGAGCCCAGCTGGATCAGCGCCATCTTGCGGTCCTTCCTGACAAATGAGAGAGCGCACACTGAGAGAGCTTCTTCGTGGTGAATGGCGAACACCAACATGGGCTGTTGTCAGCCAGGACCGTATGCAGGGGCACGAGAGTAATGAGCTTAGTCGGGGTCCCGTACAGGGACAGGGATCAGGGTTTACTGAGCCCAGCCCTGTGGGACCGCCACATTCAGCTAACGAGTAGTGGCATAAATGCTGCAGGTCCGTGGGAAACACTGCCCTTCTGACACAGTTCACAGGTGATGATGCCAGCTTACATCTTTATTAGAAAGACTGTAGCCTCTAATGTGGTGTTTTCCAAAACTTGGAGAATCGCCACACTGCAGAGTTCATGGTTTTCATACAGGCAACTGAGGTTCCCACAACCGCAAGTTTGTGCAGTTATTGGACAGTTTTAGTTTAACATTTAATTCAGTGGTATCTAAATTGTGTTGTGACCCATCACTTGTTAATTCTCCAAAAGATCGACTTAACCTAAACTACAAACCAGCAGTCACAAAAATTATAATAAACTCTGTTGATGTTTGCCAAAAGACATAAAAGCTTGATCCCTCAGGCAAGACCAGTGCTCTGGCTATGATTTGACTACCTGAGCACATGGGAGTCCTGGATCAAAAGCACATAAATGCATATTTTAATACCTCGCTTATTACGTGACTGTCATTCTCTAAGGCAGAAAAAAACTGAAGAAGCTATGCTTTCACACTGGAGGCTGGATGTGTAGTGTACCTCCAGGAGTCGGAGGCTACACCATTTCCCCCTGCTCAATCATCCAGTGCAACTTCACGAGCTACTTCAGGTGCAGTAGCACAGGAGAACCGTTAAAGCATGCAGTGCAGGACTCTCAGGAGCAGACCTGTTTCACCTGCCCAAATTTCAAACAAACATTGCTCTTTGGGTCTTCTCCAAGTCGAGGACATGTGAGTTGAGCCTATTACTGCCATCTAGTTGCACTGCAAGTGTACTACATCTCGACTCGCTCAAACATTTCAGGAGTGAGGAATAATTCACACTGGTGCGCTTCGTGTGATTCAGCCAGTGTCTCTCTGCCTCTTTCACATCCTTAAGCACGTTGCATACCCTCAGGTCATTTCTGGTGTGCGCGTGCCTAACCCTACCAATCTCTTTCCCTCTCAGTGACCCCCAGAGGACATGTTGAAGCAAGCAGGTAGATGTGGACTCACTAGTAACCAGACAAACAGGGACCCACAACAGATTTGTTGTGAACAAGTCTGTTCATGTGTGCCTGTACACCCAAAGAAACCTCACCATAGAACAAACACAGTGCCAAAGCAATTGCTAGGGCCAGTGGGCTAGTGCTGAAGGGAACTTACTGGAAAAATTTGAATGCTTTGACGTTGTATCCCGAACTTGAGAAAAGATTCTTCAGCATGTCGTCTGCAATAGAGGGTCTGAGCAGGAGGGCCGGGAGAAGAGAGAGAACAGTTTACTACTGAGTTACTGGGGAGGTTAAGAGATATTAATAACAAACTGTTATAGTTAAGCGATAATAATAACACAGTTATGTTTAAGTGACATTAATAATACTGTTATAGTTCCGTGATAGTAGCGTGCTGTTATAGTTAAATATTAATAACACTGTTATAATTAAATGATATTAATAACAGACTGTTATAGTTAAATGATATTAATGACACTCATAGTTCAGTGATAATAATACACTGTTATGGTTAAGTGATATTCATAACACTATTGTATAGTTAAGTGATATTAATAACACCCAAGTATTTTTTCCATCTTTGAAATGAAATGAAGTTTAGAATATTTATTTATTTAATAAATATTTTAGTAAATATTAATATAGTTATTTAATTGCATTATTTAATATTTATTGCATTTATTACATTAAATTAGTTTAAAAAGAGCTAAAATGTGTTTGGGTATTACTTTACTGAAAATTCACAATACCAAAACAATCTGTTTCTCTCCAAGTGAATACATACAGTAAGTCCATTTCACTATTTTACATTTTCACAGAGCAACAGCCACTGATCTCTAGATCAGTGAGTAAACCTAAAAAATAATGTTAAAATCTAATAGACCTCAAAACTCAAAAGAGCTTTAAACATTAATTTATTTTTACGTGCTAATCAATTAAAAAGACTGGTCTTACAACCAGATCATTTGAGACTTGCTTTTTCCCCCCCCCATTAGATAATGCTTGCACGATCGTGCAAAAATGCATCCACGCTCACGGGATGTTGGAGAGGTGCAGCGTGGCCGAGGGTGGGAAGATGTTCTGGAAGTTCTTGGAGCCGGGCTTCTTGAAGCGGTGGAGGGGGCTGCCACTGAAGTCCTTGGTCAGGCCCTGATCCTCCTGCCCCTCTCTGGGCAGCTGCACTGTCTGGTGCTTGGAGATAGCCACCCGGATCACCCTGCCGTGTAGCCGCTGTCCGTTCAGATGGCTCATAGCTTAGGACCAAACACAGCATGCAGACACAACACAATCAGGCCCTGTCAGAAAATGAAGTGATTTGACTACCCCACCTCCAACAAAACCCACTCCACAAACACCGGAAGGGAGCTCTGTTTCTTTTTGTGCTTGTATTTTTTGCGAAATGCAGAAAAATCACCAGAGCTGTGATGATAAAATGTAATATAGCTCTGTGTACTTCTACAGTCATGTATTGTCCAGGCTTAGAAAAGAATGTACTGGTGCATAAGAGCCCCAACAGAATCAGAGCAGTGCTTAATCACGCATGCACGCGCACACACACCCACACCCACACAGACACATGCACACATGCACACACACACACACACACACACACACATGCACACACACATACACACACCCACACCCACACACACACCCACATGCACACACACCCACACAGACACATGCACACACACACACACAAACACGCGCACACACACACCCACACACACATGAATAGCAGAAGCCAATCAAAATATCCAGCGGACGTGGCTGGTGAGGAGCTGCATACCCAGCTGGGCTTGAGTCGCGTCGGCCATCTGCACTAAGGCGTTTTCTTTCTTGTTGAACAAAATCTTAACCCTGTGGACATCCCCATACACCCCTGCAAAGACACCAAGAGAGGACCCGAAATGAGCAACTTCAAGTGGATATTCAAATTCTCTTTGACCCCGTCACCCACAAACACATGTGATACTTTAACACTGAATCCAAAGATACTACAAGAAAATGTTAAAAAAAAAAAAAAAGCTAACCTCAGCCACTTAAGGAGAAGTCTTATTTAGAAGTACACAATGACAGCTTCACTTATATTAAAATTACACACACACACACACACACACACACACACACACACACACACACACACACACACACACACACACACACCCACTCACACAAGCACATGTTGTTTCCAATTATTATATGCTTTGTGTGTGTGTGTGTGTGTGTGTGTGTGTGTGTGTGTGTGTGTGTGTGTGTGTGTGTAATTTTAATATAAGTGAAGCTGTCATTGTGTACTTCTAAATAATCTCCTGTGTCTGCCGGCAAACAGAGCCGTTCCTTCAAGAAAACAACCTTCCACAGAATTAATCTAGTGGAGCAAAGGAATCACGCTTACCGAATAAGATGAAGAGTCCATGTGGAGATATACTCTGTATAGGGAACAGAACAACTCTTAATATCTGCCATCCAGACCGCCGATCAGAGGAGGTGTGAAACACACCCTTATACATAAACAAATACATACACACAGTGTTTCTATATATATTGGGATAGGAGGTGTGAGGGAAAAGCAATCAGATATCTGAGTAAAGGAGTTCTCCACTGCACTCCAATGTCCGATTAAAAGAATACTCCACCCAAAGATGCCAAAGCAGTACAAGGCAGTGGGCACGAATCTGGTGTGCTTGCGTGTCTGTGCGGTGGGGTGGGGGGGTGTAGGATCACTCACATCGGGGTTGAGGTTAGAGACGAGGAGAACGGAGTGGAGGGTGCTGGGGGCCATGCCGTGGATGGCCATCCGGCCAGCAACAGCCGACGTGGGGATGGTGAGGGGTCCGAGTGCCCCCGGCATGGCCTGCATGGAGAGACCTGCAGAGGGAGCAGCCCGCCACACAGGAGGGCCGAGAGGAGCAACTGGGTCACACAGGGTCAGACAGGAAATGGTTGCATCATCAAAAAAAGGCTTGAAATTCCTTGCTGATTTAGCAACACGAGATGTTCCTCGAATGCTGACTGTGGCATTTCAAACCTGTGTAGGATTGGGGCGTGCGGGCTTTAAAGTAAACCATTAACAGCTCCGAGTGCCCCCGGCATTAACAGAGGAAGAGGAGGACGAAGAGCGCAGTGCCCTTGAGAACTGCGGTGGTGGACTCATAAATATGTCTCACAGAAGTCCAACAAAACATTTATAACTGTTGTGATTTAAACTGATGATATAAGTCACTGAGGAGAATGGCAGAGCAGAGGGGCAATATAGCAGAAGAGTGAACCTTGATGCACACAGCGTTAATGCCGGGTGAGTAATCAACAACCAATTATGTGTAATACACAGTTTATGCATGTGTTGTTGTGTCATCTGTTATAAAGTGCAGTCAGTATTGGTAAACCTCTGTTTTCATTTGTGTTGCTATATTTAACAAGCAGGCATATACAACTGCTTGTGGCGATTACATGACATCCCTGGTTATTTAGTGTAAACCAGGGGTGTGAGCACCAGGCTAAAACTTTCATTACTTGGCTTTGAGTGTGTTTGTATGCGTGTGCAAGAATGAGAGAGAGAATATAAATGTGTGAAGAAGAATCAGAGAAAGAGAATAAGTGTATGCCAATTTGAATGAGAGAAATTGTTTGTGTACATATATACACACACTATATGGACAAAAGTATTGTGACACACCCCTTATTCATTGAATACAGGAGCTTCATTCAGTCCCATTGCCACAAAATCAAACACCTAGCCATGCAGTCTGCCTTTACAAACATTTAGCCATTCTAAAGAGCTCATGTTAGGCATTCTAGTCATTTAGTCAGAATGGGTCATTCTAAAGAGTCACTAAATTCAAGAGTGGTACACCATCGAAAGAAGCCAGTTTGTGAAATTTCCTCCCTGCTAGATATTCCACGATCGGCTGTGAGTGGCAAAATTGAATAGTGGAAGTGTTTAAAAATGACAGCAACTCAGCTATAAAGCGGCAGACCACGTAAAGTTGCAGAGCGGGGTCGCCGAGTGCTGAGGCACAGTGTGGAAAAGTCACCAACGCTCTGCTGACTCAATAACTGCAGAGTTCCAAACCACCTCTGACATTAAAATCAGCACAAAAACTGTGCCAGGAGCTTCGTGGCCTGGGTTTCCATGGCAGAGGAGCTGCATGAGCACAATGCCAAGTGTCGGATGGATGGTGAAAGGCACGCTGGCACTGGACTGTGGAGCAGTGGAAACGTGTTACGTGGAGTGATGAATCGCATCTGATGGACGAGTCTGGGTTTGGCGAATGTCAGGAGAACGTGCCTAACTGCATTGTGCTAACTCTAAAGTTTGGTGGAGGAAGGATAATGCTGTGGGGTTGTTTTTCAGTGGTTGGCCTAAGCCCCTTAGTTCCAGTGAAGGGAAACCTTAACACTTCAGCATACCAAGACATTTTGGACAATTGTGTGCTTCCACCTTGATGGGAACAGTTTGAGGAAGGTCCTTGACTGTTCCAGCATGACTGGGCCCCAGTGCACAAAGCACATGGTTGGGTGAATTTGGTGTGGAAGAACTTCACTGGTTCACACAGAGCTTTGACCTCAACCCCATCGAACAGCTTTGGGATGAACTGGAATGGAGATTGCAAGCCAAGCCCTCTTGCCCAACCTCAACGTCTGCCCTCACAAAGGGCCCACAGGTGTCCCACAGGTAGGTGTCCCAATACTTTTGTCCATATGGTGTGTGTGTGTATGCATATATATGAGAGATAGAGAGAGAGAGTGAGCCTGTGTCTGTACATTCCACAATCTTACCAGCAGCCTGTGGGAAGCCAACAGCAGGAGCGAAACCCGCCGCTCCAGGATACGGTGAAGAGATGATCCCAGGAGCTCCTACACACGTACACATACACATGCGCACATGCACAAGCACAAACCGCACACACAGGGCCATCAGCAATTAGTCAACGTCATCTCCATTTTCATCATGTAATTGTTGACTTTTAAAAATTTGGGGTCACAAAACCACCAGCGCATACTTTAAATAAATAAATAATTCTCCTTTACAGAACCAGACAAAAGTTTGGACACACCTATTTTCTATTTTGTTTATTTTCAACATTTTAAAAACAGGGAAGGTACCAAACCAATGAAATAACATGTGATTATGCTGTAATAAACAAATATTGACTTCTATCTTATAGTTTAGATTCTTCAAACTAACTGTCCTGTACTTTGACGGCTTTGTGCTCTCGTAACCAGGTTCATGAGGCAGTCACCAAGGATACTTCTCCATCAGTCTTGATGGCATTCTCACACATGAATGACACATGTAGGGTGAGGAACTAAACGTCTGAAAGAACACTATTGCTGAGGGTGCATCTAAAATTGTATGTGTGTGTGTGTGTGTGTGTTTTCATATAACATATGAATTCATATATAGGCTAAAACCTTTCCCAACTTATATGTCTTAGAAACAAACTTAAGCATAATCCATCAGAAAATGTGTTTATTACTATTAAAAACATACATTTATTCAGATGTGTCCAATCTTTCGAGTGGTACTGTATAATGACTTAGTTTCCACGGTAGCCAGGGCATTATCTACACTACCATCTGTGGTCACATTAAGAGATGGAGTTGATAGAGACTATGAAGCACTTCTGAGAGTCACACTGGACAAGGGCATCTAAGAAATGCTGCAAATGTGTACACTTCTGCAGGCGAACCGACACAAATACTACTAATAAAACACTTTGCTCAATTTAAGACACTTACATAACAGTGTTTATGAATCTGACAAGATTGTCATATAGAAACAGGTGAAAGCAGCACAGCACAGGGACCTGAAAGGTCGACTGGAGGCCTAAACAACCGGAGCTCTCTCAACAGGCGTCAGCATCCAGCAAAGCAGGCATGAGCGGCACATCTCTGCAAGCCCCTGTTCCACAGCGCCACGCTGGACCCCACTGTGCTGGACAGCACTTTGCTGGACCCCAGCACACTGGGAAAAATGGTATCACTGGACCTGAGGGCTAGCAGTCCTGTATGGAACTCTGTGCGCCAAATCTGTTCTGCCTCAGAATAAAACATGCTGAGAGGAAAAGTGTTGGGAATGCATGACTGGAGTTGAGAAAAAATGGCGGTGCTGAAATAAACACGGCCATCTTAACACCTTAACACCACCATCTCAACGCCGCCATCTTAACGCCTTTTTATTGCGTTTGCTGGAGCATGAGAGTTAGGGGGAACTCTGACGCTCGCAAC
This sequence comes from Electrophorus electricus, assembly GCF_041902795.1. Lineage (NCBI taxonomy): Eukaryota > Metazoa > Chordata > Actinopteri > Gymnotiformes > Gymnotidae > Electrophorus > Electrophorus electricus. The sequence goes on along the minus strand of NC_137515.1, from coordinate 7,066,729 downwards.
TACTTGCAGGAGCTATTTATCAGCACAGATTTACAGGCTAAAGCCACACACACATGCAGGCATGCATGCACACACACACCTGCACACACACAGCTTATCAGGTAGCCACAACACCTTTGCCTGTCGACAGCAGCCATGATTTACAGGGCTCTGGACAACAAGACAGATGGATGAGCTGTCTGAGGTATCCACCACCTCCACTATAAAATACTCACAAAGACTATGCTCATGCACACACACACACACACACACACACACACACACACACACACACATATACACACAATAAATCTTCTCCTTGGATGTGGTTGTACAACGAACTCGCAACTGTGTGCATGTGTGAAAGCTAAAGATCAGACTTAGTCTCTTCCCTTTGAGGTGTCTGTGTGTGTGCACGTATGTGTTTGTGTGTGTGCATGACAAAGTGACAACATTAAAATCTAAAGCATACAGATCCAAGATTTATCAGTATTAGATGGCGATGAGAAAGACCATTTATACAGCACAGCCAGAGGGAGACAGAAGCAGATCGGAATACCTCACTCTAACAACATAAAGGTTGTTGCGCTACTGCACAATCAATCTTTACATCATAATCACTTTTGCACTGATGTGAATTCTGGCTCTGAAATGATGGAAAAAAAGAATTTAATAAAGGATTTTGATGGATGGAAGCCTTTATAAGAAGTCTGTGACTGACACTGTCATGGAGATGTTCATGTGCATGGATGGCATTGCTAAGAGCAGCCTGAGCACGACATGGGTGCCAACACTCTCAGCCAGTCTCAAAATTAATATGTGTGTGTGTGCGTGTGTGTGTGTGTGCGCGTCTGTGTGTGTGCATGTGACTATTACCAAATGCAGCAGTCATGGCTGGATCCAGCGTGGGCTGTCCGTCTCCTGAGGGCAGGTCTAGCCGCGTGAAGTCTCGGCTTTTATCATTGTTGTATTTCACATTCAGGCTGGTCAGCTTGGAGAACTCAATGCGGAGCGTACAGCAGGCGTTGTAGATGTTCTGTCCGTCCAGAGTCTGCCAGAGAGACACAGGCTGTTCAACCCTGCACGTAACGCCAGGAGACTGCAGTAGACCTGCCCTGATCCAGTGGCTCAGCTCATTCCAGTCGTGTTCAGGGGATCGCTTTCCCTCCAAAGCAATGTAAACCAGTCGCCTGCTGAAACCCGTGGCAGGAATATCGCCACCCTAAACACTGCCACATGATCCGAAACCAGAGAAATAGGAGAGCACCTAACGATAGGATTAAAAGGAAATTACAAACGGAGTCGGAATGGAAGCAGGAACAAGTGAGAGGGAGCTTCGGCTTTCTGCTTTCCTCTGGCCTGCTCCCTCAGACCTTCTGCTCAGAGGGGAGTGCTGCTACACCCGCTCACGTCAGCCTCGTGCTGCTCTTTCTTCTCTGCTGATAAAGATCTCCAACTCGACAGCTGGAACACTGCCAAACATCTCCCAAATAACAGCCCTGCAGGTGTCTGCCCAGAGCTCTGTTTCACTCTGGAAAAATGTCACTTCCACTAGCCACTTCCACTAGGCCAAATAAAAGATTAATAACACTAAGCCCTGAGAAGGTCTCATTAGCGGTGTGTTCACCGATCCGTGTGACTGAAGCTGGGACTCGGGCAGGATGATCCTGCCCTACAGCTTCATAGCATCTCCCACCGCGCACAGATGACAGAGGGTCTCTCTAGAATGCCATCATGTCAGTTCTTGCAACATTAGAGGCTAAAATTAGGATAAGGTAGAATGGGACTTTATCTAAGGCACTTTCGATGACAAAGGGACATGTGCGTGCACACACACACATACACACACACACACACACACACACACACACACACACACACACACACACACATACATACACACACACACACATACACACACACATACACACACACATACACACACACACACACACACAAACACACAAATACACACACACACACACACACACACATACACAGACATACACACACACACACACACACACACACAAACACACAAATACACACACACACACACACAGACACACACACACACACATACATATACACACATACATATACACACACACACACACACATACACACACACACACACACACACACACACACACACACATATACACAATAAATCTTCTCCTTGAATGTGGTTATACAACGAACTCGCAACTGTGTGCATGTGTGAAAGCTAAAGATCAGACTTAGTCTCTTCCCTTTGAGGTGTCTGTGTGTGTGCACGTATGTGTTTGTGTGCGTGCATGACAAAGTGACAACATTAAAATCTAAAGCATACAGACCCAAGATTTATCAGTATTAGATGGCGATGAGAAAGACCATTTATACAGCACAGCCAGAGGGAGACAGAAGCAGATCGGAATACACACACACACACACACACACACACACACACACATACGCACGCACACACATACATACACACACACACACACACACACACACACACACACACACACACACACACACGCACACGGCTTCACATCTAGCTGTGACAAAAGCAGACACGGAAGTCATTATTCTATAAACTTTTTTTCCTCTCACAGGGATTCTCCCACTATTCACCTCACCACTTCACAGCCCCAGTGAGAAATGCTTCCCCCAGTCTGACAACTTATCTGGACAGGTTACGGGGTAGGACAGGTTACGGGGTAGGAGAGGTTACAGAGTAGGACAGGTTACGGGGTAGGACAGGTTACGGGGTAGGAGAGGTTACAGAGTAGGACAGGTTATAGGGTAGGAGAGGTTACGGAGTAGGAGAGGTTACGGGGTAGGAGAGGTTACGGAGTAGGACAGGTTATAGGGTAGGAGAGGTTACGGAGTAGGAGAGGTTACGGGGTAGGAGAGGTTACGGAGTAGGACAGGTTATAGGGTAGGAGAGGTTACGGAGTAGGAGAGGTTACGGGGTAGGAGAGGTTACGGAGTAGGACAGGTTATGGGGTAGGACAGGATACAGGGTAGGAGAGGTTACGGAGTAGGACAGGTTACGGGGTAGGAGAGGTTACGGAGTAGGACAGGTTATGGGGTAGGACAGGTTACAGGGTAGGAGAGGTTACGGAGTAGGACAGGTTACGGGGTAGGAGAGGTTATGGAGTAGGACAGGATACAGGGTAGGAGAGGTTACGGAGCAGGACAGGTTATGGGGTAGGAGAGGTTACGGAGTAGGACAGGTTATGGGGTAGGACAGGTTACAGGGTAGGAGAGGTTACGGAGTAGGACAGGTTACGGGGTAGGAGAGGTTACGGAGTAGGACAGGTTACAGGGTAGGAGAGGTTACGGAGTAGGACAGGTTACGGGGTAGGAGAGGTTACGGAGTAGGACAGGTTATGGGGTAGGACAGGTTACAGGGTAGGAGAGGTTACGGAGCAGGAGAGGTTACGGGGTAGGAGAGGTTACGGGGTAGGAGAGGTTACAGGGTAGGAGAGGTTACGGGGTAGGACAGGTTACAGGGTAGGACAGGTTACAGAGTAGGAGAGGTTACGGGGTAGGAGAGGTTACAGGGTAGGAGAGGTTACAGAGTAGGAGAGGTTACGGGGTAGGAGAGGTTACGGGGTAGGAGAGGTTACAGGGTAGGACAGGTTACAGAGTAGGAGAGGTTACGGGGTAGGAGAGGTTACGGAGTAGGACAGGTTATAGGGTAGGAGAGGTTACAGAGTAGGAGAGGTTACGGGGTAGGAGAGGTTATGGGGTAGGACAGGTTACAAGGTAGGACAGGTTACAGAGTAGGAGAGGTTACGGGGTAGGAGAGGTTACAAGGTAGGACAGGTTATGGAGTAGGGCACATTGCAGAATAAGACAGGTTACAGAGTAGGACAGGTTACGGGGTAGGACAGGTTACAGAGTAGGAAAGGTTATGGGGTAGGACAGGTTATGGGGTAGGACAGGTTACAGAGTAGGAGAGGTTATGGGGTAGGAGAGGTTACAAGTTAGGACAGGTTAGAAGGTAGGACAGGTTATGGAGTAGGGCACATTGCAGAGTAAGACAGGTTACAGAGTAGGACAGGTTACGGGGTAGGACAGGTTACAGGGATGAGTGGGCCAGACTAGTAGCCCCGGGGTGGGAAAGGGGATGGAACTTCCCTCATGATGCCTGTTCATTAGAATAAACCCTGATCACACGCTTGAGTCAAACTTCCTCCCAGCAGCAGATTCCACACAGCTGGAGCTTCACAGGAGAAAAACAGAGAAGGGCAATCCACGAATCAGGTGACAGATGGAAGGGCAATCCATGAATCAGGTGACAGATCGAAGGGCAATCCATGAATCATGTGACAGACAGAAGGCCAATCCACGAATCGGGTGCCTTTACTTCTGTTATTTATGTAGTTTAGGAAAAATGGAAGGAAAAGCCTTTTTCATTTTTGCTTTTCCTCACCGACACCAAACAGCAAGAGGTGTGTCTTGGGCCATTTTTTCACCTTTCTCCCAAGTGATTTACAGAAGGAGCATTTCAGAGCGGAGCATTCTGCCCCTCCTCCTGTAACACCAACAAACGCCTCCTTTGTGCAGGGAGGCAACGCAACATGGCAGCAGCACAATAGATAACACGCGCAGGCCAGAGGCGTAATTACCCACACAGCTCCTTCTCCCTCGCTGCTTCAGTGGTGTTCATTAGATATCCTCTGCACTGACAAATTAATCACAGAAGTGCGAGGTACGGCAAGAGCCGGCTTTCAGCCAGGAAAGCAGGAGGGGAAAAAACACTTTCAAAATTTCCACCCAACTTTCCACTCAAAGAAGAGAAGGGGGCACAGTCACAGTCATCAGTCGAGGACAACAGGGGGCACTGAGGAGCAGGTGCACCATGGGTACACCGAGGCTGAGGGCGGGTCAGGAGAAGGGTAGGGCTGAGTGACCGACCACACATACTAGGACGCAGCACACTGCCCGCGGCAAACGCTCACACATGCTTAGCGCAGGGAAGCTGGCTGTGCTAGCGTTTTAAACAGAGCGTGTGGAGTCTGTCGGCTCGGTGGAACCCGTGGCGAGAAGGAAGCAAAAAGCCGCATTCTGAGATGGCGGGTGGTGCCTTTGGGACTGACCACTTTAGCATGGTGAGCGTTCAGGGAGTCAGCATACTGGAGCAAGGCCTGGAACTGGTTGTTCTTGGTGAATGTGATGATCTTCAGGACTGTTCCAAACTTAGAGAAAATCTAGGGGTGGGTGAAAAAGAAGATTATAAAAAGGACACTCAAAAATTCTAAAACTTTAGAGTAAAGATAAAATGCTTTCTTAAAAATGCAGCTACATCTGCATTTCAAAGTTATTTTAGAATAAGAAAGCTAATCGAGAACCTGTTTTTGTGACTAAAACTTGGCCATACCAATACACCTTCAACAACCATACATTTTCCAATGTTTATATTTGGCTTTAGAATATTCAGAAAAATAACTGATATGCCAGCAGAGCCAATGAGATTGAGAAAGATAATTCCTACTCATCACACATAGGTAAGTTGTTTTATGGACATTTGCTAGTAGGTGTACCCTAGAGTTATTAGTAGAGCAGACATTTCTAGTCCTTTTTACAAATTCATACCCGAATTCACATCAATGGTGGTTATTAAAAAGGCATTTTAGTGTAGAAATTCTGGGAAATGTAGGCCTACCTGGTGAAGAACCTCCAGAGAAACAGGGTAGAAGAGATTTTCCACAATGATACGCAGCACAGGATTCTGTCCAGGCATCATGCTGCTGTCACTGGCTGATGCAGAATGTGTCATATTCCCAGAATGCACTGCGTTGACAGCCTGTAGAGCTGCCTGTGTTCTCTGTGGGACATTTCACTATGTTGTAATTTTAGCAGATTTTTCTAAAGCTTCTCTCTCTCTCTCTGTCTCTCGCTCTCTCTCTGTCTCTCGCTCTCTCTCTGTCTCTCGCTCTTACACTTACACACAAACGCACCTCACACCTCACACCAACTGTTTGCCTGGAGGCCCAACTGTTGCTGATTGCAGTAGCAGTTTACCAGTGCTCCCCAGAAACATAAAGGACAAGAATTGGTGACATGATGGGGATGAAGCAAAAAGACCATGTTCTCTGTTAACCCCTTATGTAGATCTACACTGCCTAATCCTGTGAATCCCTTATATAGACCACCTACACTGTCTAATCCTATGAATCCCTTACGCAGACTTCCTACACAACTACGGGTGGACCCAGTCTCCCAACGCTGCCCAGAAATGCTTCCACCACTGTGTGGCTTTAACATTCCCAGAAGAACGCAGTGACATATCCATGGTGACAGACTGGAAGGTCGATGACTTCAACCCCACCATCCCCTGCTGACAAACGGGTCAATATGTCTCTTATATCATCCAAATCAAATAACCTAAGTGTGCCTGCCACAACAGAATCAAAACCAGCAGTTCAATGTCAGCATAACTACTCGGGTCACACTTTACATGAAGGATGTCTACATAAGACATTTGTTTATTACATAAGTATTTTAAATCAATATTAAATTATTAAATATTCATGTTTTACATAAGAGCAATCTGAAGTAAGATGAAGTTTCAGTTATCTGAGGAGGTTTTTCAAAAAGAAAATCTTCATATAGTGTATAATTTTCAATCCTAATCTCCATGTTTGAATAATAACGAATTGTTTTGCCATATTGCCTTAGGAGTAAAAGTGATGAAAATACAAAAGGGTGAAAAACCTGACTAAAATGCTATTTTAAAATGGTATCAGATGAAATGCAAACTATCATCTATGTAGTTATAATGTAGATATTATAATGCTATGCAACTTTGAAAATAGTATAAAATACAGTATATAATATGTAGACTTTTATTTTAAAATCTGCTGATTTAGAACTTTGTATTACTGTCATGTAAACTATGAAAACTTCCTCAAAGATGATTTGAAAACTCAGACTGATGTGAGTGTTTTATGAATCAGTTATTTAGACACCCCTCAGGTAATGTGTTCCAGTCCTTAATTAAATACCTCATTACTTCACAGGCCATCTGCAGAGGTTAAAGGTGGAGGTGCTGTATAGATTAATGTTCTCACCCCATGGTTTGGTAGGTTGTCGGTCTTCAGTTCACGGTGGTTGGAATACTGGATGTAGACAGGTTGGTTGCGGACGTGGGGTGTCGCAGTGGTGTAGTAGTTGACCATGGTGATGGCTGCTTCTTCAGAAGCCATTTCTATAAAAGCCTTATGTGAAGAGGCAGACACAAGAAATAGATAGATAGACAGACAGGCAGACAGACAAGTCTGAAACTCTCAGATAAATAAGAAAAATCAAATCACTGTCCAAAAAATAAATAAATAACGGGCACAATTTCATCCAGTACCTCAGTACCTCTGCATCTCAAATTATTCCAAGTAGTTCGACTAAGGTTCAGGAGAGTGGTGGATTCAGAGGCTGATTTAATAAACAGGGCTCTTTTGAATCCAACCATGGAGCATGACCAAATTTATGCCTCAGCAGTATAAATGCATCACAAGAGGGAGACCCTGTCCATTTCCCCAGGTCTAAATAACGCCCGTCCCATTTGAATATGAAGGGGCACTGCTGTTTCTGCCAGGCTTCTTATCAAAGTCCCTTATTAAACCGCCTCGATGTGCTGCACAGAACGTATGCTGCCCTTTCTCTTGTAGCACACCGCTAATGAGGGCAGCAGAAGATTAAGAACGCGTACCCACCCACTCCATGAAGTGTCTTTATTTTACAAATACACATACACACATTCACACACACACACAAACGGTACCCAATAGGACAACATATATATTATATATATACACAGTCTGTGGGTAGAGGTAATGGAGGATAATAGAGTAAGCAGTCACCTGGTTTTTCCCTTTAAGCATTAACAGGTTGGTGACTTTGCCAAAGGGGAGTCCTAATGAGATGACTTCGGCCTCTGAGACCTCGAGGGGAACCTTGCGAACGTGGATGACACGAGAGGTACCGCTGGGAGATGCGTCTCCTTTGTACTTTTTGCTCTCGTTGCCATTAGCTGGAAATAGAATAAAGTGGGGGGGGGGGGGAAGAGGTGGGTTAAAGGCGCTCGCAGGGATTCCAGATAAAACCCCACCGCCAGCCTCAGGGCTGAAACCTGAATGAGCGGAGAGCGGAGGCCGACATCAGTCCTGTCAGTCATGCAGGTCTGAACAAAGGAGATTCTATTCCTATCCATCCATTCTTCAGCAACGAATGTCATCTTCACACATCAGTGGTTATATACCACACACTTCCTGTCTGCATCCCTGATTGTGGCTTTGTGGCGTGGAACACTCAAAAAATGTTCAAAAAATAAGACTTGCAAACAGTTCTTACAACTCCATTTAGCAACACCAAATGCCACTGATTTTGTTGAAATTACATCAACATTGAACAGCATTGTTTAAAGAAATAAGGTCTTATATGAAGAGTCAGAGGGTAAAATACCAAAAGTGCCAGGCTTGCAAACACCACGCCTAGTGCACAGCAACTCTGTGCCCACCACAACAATAAGAGAAGCTTCCTGCAGGATTATTGGGTTTATGTAGTCTGGCGGACTCCAAACGCTGCCTACTGAGGTCAGTTTGGCACGGACCTGTGTCCAGGGCCACATCACAGCCCTCTCTCACACATGCACGCACATATACAGGCGCAGTGTGTTTTCCATGTCTACATTTAACAAGCATGGCTGCATCCCATCACTCCCCTGGTTCTGGAGGAGTTCAGCTTTGCAGTTTTCACCCTTCGCTGGATCAAAGCATAGACGATGTCCAGAGAGTGCGCACAGAGGCCTCCCGCTGCCCCAAGATCGCTTTCACGTCTTGTTTTTGACATCGCTTGCGTTTTTCTTTCTCTTTTTGTTTCTTGTGCTATCCAGGTGTTTTACAGCCTTAGGAGTTAAACAATAACTGTAACGTTCTGGAATAATTAGATCGAAACAGTGGGGAAAAAAACAGAAGTTTTCCATCTTTCCACAAAGCCCTTGATTGTTTGTAGTCTATAGATTGTTTATTATATTTTATTACAACAGCACAAATATGTATTCTCAGAAACCAAGACCTGCCCTGAAAGATTACAGTGACTGCAGAATGTCTTTCACAGACAGTACATTACCCAACATCCCACTGTAGACATGCGGCAGGTGGAGTGTGGGCACATACTGGGAAGGGCAATGTGCACCACACACACACACACACACACACACACACACACACACACACACACACACACACACCACAGTTAATTCCATCAACCTGAGTAGAGAAGACCAAGAGGAACGTTGATGCTAAAAAGAAAATGTGTTCAGCTGGCTGCGTCACCACAGCTGCATGGCTGGAGAAGATGCCCACCACAGCACATGGCAAGCTAACCCTCCTCCAAAACTCCCCTCCTCCTCCATCAATTCTCCATCACTCCACTCCTCCTCCTTTACCCACTGGAATAACTGAGGCTCCTCCTTTACCCACCAGAGCAACTGAGGCCCACCAGAATAACTGAGGCTCCAGCCTAGACCTACTGGTGTAACTGAGGCTCCAGCCTAGACCCACCAGAATAACTGAGGCTCCAGCCTAGACCTACTGGTGTAACTGAGGCTCCAGCCTAGACCCACCAGAATAACTGAGGCTCCAGCCTAGACCTACTGGTGTAACTGAGGCTCCAGCCTAGACCCACCAGAATAACTGAGGCTCCAGCCTAGACCTACTGGTGTAACTGAGGCTCCAGCCTAGACCCACCAGAATAACTGAGGCTCCAGCCTAGACCTACTGGTGTAACTGAGGCTCCAGCCTAGACCCACCAGAATAACTGAGGCTCCAGCCTAGACCTACTGGTGTAACTGAGGCTACAGCCTAGACCCACCAGAATAACTGAGGCTCCAGCCTAGACCTACTGGTGTAACTGAGGCTCCAGCCTAGACCCACCAGAATAACTGAGGCTCCAGCCTAGACCTACTGGTGTAACTGAGGCTACAGCCTAGACCCACCAGAATAACTGAGGCTCCAGCCTAGACCTACTGGTGTAACTGAGGCTCCAGCCTAGACCCACCAGAATAACTGAGGCTCCAGCCTAGACCTACTGGTGTAACTGCCTACTGATGTAACTGAGGTTCCACATCTACACTGAAGTGGTGACTAAAAACGTTATAATAAAGTGTGGAATGGTTACTAGCTGGGCCGCACAAAGGATTTTAAAGGAGTTGCCTCTGGCTTGTTTATTAAGAATCTGGACCCATACATTTATAAAGCTGCCTTGTTACAACATGTGTTATAAAAAGAATTATATAAATACTGTACATTTGACTTGATTGAATGACATTTCAATGACAGTCACATGACACAGAACAGGAAGTACACTGGCCCTGCAACAGGAATGGGCTTCAGAGAGCTGTGTGCAACCGGGCACCATGTGTGGTTCTGTACCTTTTTGGAAAGTAGCAAACCTGAATTAATGAATAGTTTTTGTGGAATGCACAGGAATATTAAAGGAAGAGACGTGCTAACCGACAGGGGCACCAGCTGCAACCTTCCTGACTCTTTCCATTACATCAAAACAGGAGGGCGGGAGCGATGCCACATGAGGGAGGTGTTTTAAAAACACAGAATGAAGGCTGCAGTGTTTTACATGAAACCCCATCTCTCCTTATCACTCTCCAAACCGACCCACAATCTTCAAGCATGGAAAATCCAAACTGTGCAGAGACTTTTTCTCAGGGAGGAAGAAAATTCCCCATCCTGGCTGTGTGTGCAGGAAAGTGAAAAAATAATCCCCACATTTCATTCAAGACTACCACTGCCCTCTACCAGTGGTCTGTCTTTATTCTTCTCAGTTCCTTCTCCCTTCAGGCCCAGTCAAAGTAACAAACCCGTTTTAAAGGCGCATAGCGACCCATTCAGATGCCTTCTACCTCCAGCACAAGAGAGAGATGAACATTAAAGTGGCGGACGTTCTGGAAGGATACTGTAGAACGTTCTGGAAGGACAGTATAGGACATTCTGGAAGGACAGTGTAGACCATTCCGGAAGGAACTCTGCTTACCATAGCTTACCACATGCAGAGAGAACAGGCAGAGGAAAGGAACTACACTGCACCATGAGCGGAAAACCACAGGGGCACTCTCAGAGAGAGAATGAGAATGTTGTTTAGGAGGGAAGCTGGATTTTAAGTGCAAAATTTGGGGAATACACAGCTCATGACTGCTTTTGATCGAAAATTGATCTCCTCATTTGCAGGCAGACCCAAAGAAAACAGAAAAATGACTGGCCTTAAATCCAATCTTCATTAAGACGCAGCCCTAAACAAACACACAGCACGCAGGGAGAACATGTGCATGCATCTTTTGTTTCCTGCCCGGTGCAGCCCTTGCTGTGGCTGACACTGGTCCTGACATGCAGCCAGAGAACTGCCAATGATCTGCTTCCTGTCGACCCTTCATCCCCACACACATCACACTGTGCATTTGAGGCCATTACAGCATCCATCTTCTGAACCAAATGTGACACGGGGTTTGAAAGAGGACATCGTGTGAAAACCAAATATTTATCATTTTGAACTAAATGGTAAAATATCAGTTCAAAATGTGTGATGTGTATGATGTGCACAATAAACAATCCTAGCTCAGCGCCCGTTTCCCAAGAGCATAACAGCATTAAGATTGTCTTAAATACGCAAGTTAACGTTTAGCAAGCAACACTGGCAGCATGTTAAGAGGAGGCCGTAGGAGCTCCTCTTTGCCTGTATAGTCCCTAAAACAACTACAACTATTACAACTACAACTACTACTTCTTTGTTTTTGGAGCAGCTTTGTTCTCATAGGAGCATTCAGTGATGCTTCGGCCAGAGTCTTGCTAATGTAAGACTGTTGCTAGGACACCTCGGAATCCAAGGAATGCAGTCCACAGTGCAAGGGTTTATTACCAGTCATCAGCGACTTCTATATCAGCCATTCTACAAATTCCGGCCCTTCCTGAGAGAATTCCCATCCCGGCCACTTTCATCCCGTGCCCCACACACGCACACGCCCCCAAAGTTGATGAGGTTTTTGCTTCTTCCCCCAGTCATCCTCACTTGAGAAAGTCAAAAAGAATAAAAGCCGAAAAAAGGAGCAGAAAATGCTTCTTGTATGGCTCTGGAAGAGTGGTCCCTACGGACAGTGTGTGTGTGTGTGTGTGTGTGTGTGTGTGTGTGTGTGTGTGTGTGTGTGTGTGTGTGTGTGTGTGTGTGTGTGTGTGTGTGTGCGCTTTCAAATTCTGAGGAATGATGTAGAAGAGGTAGTTTGGGGTGTCCGCACACTGCTGCAGCTGAGACACCTGCTTGTGACGTACTGACACCAGCGCGATGGGTTAGAGGAGACACCACCCCCCGCTCTCGCAAAAGAACCTTAAGCACTGCTTTGAAGACCAGATGATTACTACATGCAGCAACTGCTAAAGAAAAAGAGCTGAAATGATGCTACAGTTGCTGTTGAATTCATCCCGTGTTTACAACCAGAGAACCTGACAAACATACACCCCCATAATTAGCACTTTCAGTACCCTATTACCGCATCTTAGCACAGAGGTGCCTAGCTTTGGTTCTGGAAGCACAGGCTATCCGATTCCCTTGATCCAACATCAGGTTTAGGTGTATAAGAGCAAGCAGACAACAAGAACAACCAGACCCTAAGATACACCAAATGGGTTAGGGTTAACCCTAACCAGACCCTAAGATACTCCATATGGGTTGGGATAACCCTAACCAGACCCTAAGATACTCCATATGGGTTGGGATAACCCTAACCAGACCCTAAGATACTCCATATGGGTTAGAGATAACGCTAACCAGACCCTAAGATACTCCATATGGGTTTGGGTTAACCCTAACCAGACCCTAAGATACTCCATATGGGTTGGGTATAACCCTAACCAGACCCTAAGATACTCCATATGGGTTTGGGATAACCCTAACCAGACCCTAAGATACTCCATATGGGTTGGGGATAACCCTAACCAGACCCTAAGATACTCCATATGGGTTGGGTATAACCCTAACCAGACCCTAAGATACTCCATATGGGTTTGGGATAACCCTAACCAGACCCTAAGATACTCCATATGGGTTGGGGATAACCCTAACCAGACCCTAAGATACACAACATGAATCTTCTCTCCAGGTTCTGCAGGCTGTTTGTGTGTAGACTGGTTGGGTAAATGAACAAAGGGCGGCTATCAAAATGATCACCACTACTTTCACTTGTCAACGTGAGTCACCAGTGACCTTGCATTCTTGAGGCTGGTGACCAGTTTTGTCTCTACAGCATCTCAAGGCCAGCAGGAAGCATTGGGGAATTGTTTTAGAGTAACACCCAGTGTCAGCCATATCATCCTGTGAACACATTTAAGTCTTTACACAGAGGAGAAGACTGTATTATTACATCAGTGAATGATAAACTAGATCATGGGTGAGAGGAGGGTGTCTGAGGTCACATTTAAAGGTGGTGGTTGTGCAAATAGAAATAACAGTCCCTACTGACACCTTAGTCTGTGGTTCCGTGCACCTGTAAAGTACTGATTCAGTATTCTAATCAAGTGTCCACTAATGCACTGCCTATAGTTTACCCAAGACTGAGTAAACTGATATGCACAGGAAAGAGAGAGACACACAGAAAGGGTGAGAGAGGAGTGAGAGACACAGACAAAGAGAGACACAAACAGAGAGAGCAAGAGAGCTACTATGACCATAGTAATATATTAAAAATTACAAATCTGATGTAAACTTTATTTTCACCGAACTATCCTTTTAAATGGCACCCAAATCTGCGTTGTGATTCAATCGGACAAATATGGATCATATGGACAGGTAGTGGGAGTTCATTCAACCACTTCAGTGCTAATCTTAAGGCACGTGTTGCCTCAGAGCTCCCAGTTTGGATCTCTAACAGCACATTCAACGCTTCAACTAATGCAGCGCAGCACCTCATTCACCTTCCCACAAAAACATATACTAAAAAAGCCAAACAAACTCGCTCGAAGTCCTCCGCTTCAACCGAACACTGATGTACGTTTAAGTGACACAGGTCTGAAGAACCACACCATGGAAGAACATAACGCACCTCAACTGATCACGTGACGTCGGCGCTTGTCACACTGGAGATTTAAAGGGTGCAGACAATCGCGAGGCATTTCGGGACACCCCTCTTAAGGTTTAAAATAAACATTTCTAATCACAGACATCTTTGTCATAAGTGTGTGGCCTCTGAGTCACCGGTGTGTATGAACTGATGTGGAGACACAGGGCATGGGCTCTACCTGTGGATGGAGTGGAACTGCTCATGGTAGTTCGGCCGCACAGGAACGCAGACGCGGGAGGCTCTTCAGATGCCCACTGAAAGCCACAACAAACAGAGGAACCATGATTATGGCACGCTTACAAACCACCGTTTATACAACGTATATTTTCACAGCTCTTGCATGAAAGCTGCACCCCTGCTTTGGCTGAACCTACAAAACCACGATAACGGAAGCTAGTGGACTGACAGGAAGGGGATGTAAAACGGTAACTATCAGCAGTAGAAAGTGCTGTTATGTTTTCATATTTCATATGGCTTGTGTAAACCTTTCATCTTATGAAACAGCAATTTCTAGAATATAGGCTCTAAAACTGAGCACTGAGAGTACTTTTAACAATGCTAGTTGTTTTCCAAAGCCACTCTTTCATGACCAGTGATATAACCATTATTTTTATCTTAAAATAAGTATACATTATAAACCTTTAAACCAAGCAAACAAACACTATGTCATGAGATACTGAAAACAACCCACTGACTGTAGCTTTAATTTGCAGGTATAGACAGGTTGAGCATAAGCAACTCTGAGGTTTATATGCTAATAAAATGTAAAAGTACATTTTCATAAATTACAATGGTGACGCCATCTGTACCATTAGGCAAAATGCATATAAAACAGTACTATTTCAAGTATAGCATTAATGCATGTGTTAAATTTAGGAGGAGTATTTCATCAGAACAGTCAATTCTCAAGAAGAGCAGCTAACACACACACACACACACACACACACACACACACACACAGCCATTAGCAGCTTAGTGTTCAGAAGGTGCCCAGATCAGAACATGGTGTACTCTGCTACAAGATGGCTGATGCACAATGGCTGGGTGAAGCAGGCAGTAGAGGACGTTTGCTCATCCACATTTCCTCCTAAACAGGAGCGAATACCAGCGGACTTCCTGCACAGCTACTAACTTCACTGTTTTTTCATTCAGAGCTAGAAAAAGAGTGGACAGAGGATGAGCCCCCCCCCCCCCCCCCCCGAGTCTTGGTTCCTCTCAAGGTTTCTTCCTCGTGCTCTTAGGGAGATTTTCCTTGCCACTGTCGCCTCTGGCTTGCTCACTGGGGGCTTGGCCCAGGACGTCTGTAAAGCTGCTTTGTGACCATGGCTGTTGTAAAAAGCACGAAAGAAATAAATTTGACTTTGAGTGACCATCCAGGAAACATTCACTGTATTCAGACAACGAACAAGCTGAGAGGCTCTTCAACTCAGTCGTTGAAGAGAAAGATGCAGGATGAGACCAGTCTTGAAGGGTAAGGCCATGTACAAGCAACGTGGCAACATGCAGCTTTCTAGACACATTCAGACAAATGCTTAAAGTGTTATTGTAGCTATTATCTCTGAGGTGCTTTTTAGAAAACTGTATAGCATAAACAATATATTCCTCTCTGTGGTAATAACATGAGCATGCAGCCTTTTCCAAGTGTCTATAAAAAAAACAACCCAGAATCAATAGGTGGGGGGCAAACGGATCGACAAGGCCACAATCCAGTAAAGCAAAACAAACATAAGGGAATCTGCCCCAGTAGTCCAGTGTCAGGTCACAGTCTGCCATATCCTAAAGCTCAGAGAGGAGCACAGGGAGCACTTCTGAATCACAAAACAAGACAGCTGGTGTTCCTTATTAATGTCAAGCCTGACCCAGCATTATTATTAGTATGCATGGTGGAGCTTACCGGCAGTGGACAGGGGTGGGTGGGTGGGGGGTTGCCTTTCACCAAACACCCACGGACACAGCTCTACCAGGTGAAGCACAAAGGGAGGGAGTTTGTGTTGCCGCAGAGACGGTTAATGTCATGCTGTGCCGCCCCACCCCCAACCTTATTCACTTCTTTACCAGGCAGGGGCTGAGGGCTTATCTTTTGCTTTTTTTTTTAAGAGCATATTCAAATGAGCTTCAGTATATGAATATGCAAAAGGAGAGCGAGAGGAAAAAACCACGCCCAACCCAGATCGGATCTCTTTACCCTTTACAGCTAAGCTCTTTTCTGGTGCTGCTGACATTTCGTGTGGCGAGCGAGAAACAAATGGACCGCAGGGATCCTGCTCTGACCCGTGCTGCTCCGAGGCTAATGAAATCACGCAAGTGCCTCGCACGCTCGCGCGCTCGCACACACTCTCTGCATGGTAACCGCCATATCTCCAAGCACCCTCCTGGAGGATTAGCTCAGGTGGCACTGGTGATTACACCAGCAGAGCTGACCACACCAGGCAGGACATTCAGCCTGTTCTACACCATCATCATTAAGTGCTTTTAATTAGTGTGAGAGAGCAAAAGGGAGAGACTGAGGCAGAGCATGAATGTGAGGGGGGGCAGGGGAAGATTAAACATGGCAGAGTAAAAGAGAGGGAGAGATAAGTGGGGAGGAACCCCTCACGCTCCCAGCCTGGGCTTCTGTAAGTGGGGAGGAACCCCTCACACTCCCAGCCTGGGCTTCTGTAAGTGGGGAGGAACCCCTCACGCTCCCAGCCTGGGCTTCTGTAAGTGGGAAGGAACCCCTCACGCTCCCAGCCTGGGCTTCTGTAAGTGGGGAGGAACCCCTCACGCTCCCAGCCTGGGCTTCTGTAAGTGGGGAGGAACCCCTCACGCTCCCAGCCTGGGCTTCTGTAAGTGGGGAGGAACAGTGCCCATTTCAGAAACAGTCTTCTCTCCTGCACTGCCAGGACTGATGCCCAACCTGCAGCTACTGGTTAAGGTCTGTAGCCCAGAATGACATCATACATCTGCTCAACACAACACAACACTCATTATGCACAAGCGTAGACAGGTTCCGAAGGAACACAAGCATGCTGCTTTTCTTGAAATATGCGAAGGCAAGAGGGAAGAAAACTAATTGGCTCTCCTGTCATTGGCAGAGAGAGAAGGCAATGAGGGTGTCACCCTGTAGCCAAGCAACGCATCAACCAATCGGATGACTGGTCGCACAGTAGAGAGATGGGAGCACTCCTCCCTTAATGTTGATGCATTGAACCGTAGTGCATGGCCAGTAGTTGGAGAAGATGAGGTGGTGACCTTCTCCCAAGGACTGGCTAAACACCAATGTACCATAACAAAACCTTCTCATGACTATATTTCAAGAAATACTTGAAAGAACAATACACAAAATTTGCTTAGATGTTTAAGAGAAGTCTCAGTAAACATAATGTAATATGACCCAAGAGGAATCTGTTTTATATTTCCATCCTCTGTAGAGTGATCGAGTACATGAGTACACCTCTTTTTGAATAGATGTTCTAATGGGTATTTATGAAAATGCAAAATAAGTACACAAAAGAGACGGAGAAAGATTTTAAGAGAGGAAACCTAAGTCAAAGGCAAACTTAGATATACAGTGCTTTTTACAACAGCTGTTGTCACAAAACATCTTTACAGATGTCCAAGTGTAAATTAGAGCAGAATATAATGTTTTTGTCAATATGATATAATGTCCAAGGAACCAAGTAGAGAATGTTGTGCTGTAGCCCTTGGGTGAAAATTTGCCCTCATCTCTGATAGATATGTAAGCTTGCTTCTTAGAAGCTTACATTACACAGTGGAGCTCAGAAGAAAAAAAAATCATTTAACTAAAAAAAAAAACACCAAACCAGAAAAAAATTAATCAGATTGTCAGAGATGCCAAAGCTAATAACACCAATCTACAATTTTCACTGTTCATTGAACTCGAGGCCAGCCTGATGCAGGCTCTACGACAGCTTTTTAAGGTGGGAAAAGCAAAACATCTGCAAAACAGCGCGCGTCACATGCTACAACACAGCTGAAGCAAAACAAACCACAGCAGGATGGGTTAAAGGTGTCGGGGAATGCAACACAGCCACTGTGCCAAATCACCGTTTCAGGCTTCTGCCCATCATCCACGACAACATGCGAGGACTCAATCCTCCAGGCACAGTGCGATACTGAATTGCTGATTTAATAACCAAAAGGGAATATTCATGGCAACAGCTCACACTGAGGTTAGTGTGGTTTCCAAATGGATGTGCCAGCCAGAGTCTAGTGCCATCTTACTCTGTGACAGTAACATGAAAAATCTGATTAAAAGACATTCACCAACTAGTACAGCTGTTTATATTTCAGCCAAAGCCAAAAAATACACAGCATTTAAATAAAGCCATTATGTTCCCAGATGGATATTGGACCCTATTCTCATAGGGGTCTTTTGAAATTCTAAATGCCACTTTTCCTGGTTTTAAATGTGGATGAATCTGTAAAATGTTAATGAAACCTACAAAAGAAAGATCAGTTTGTAATTCTGCGCTTCCTAAGTCTACCCTTAACCACGCACAGATAACAAACATTCGTCTACCTTATGCACTGCTCTGTCCGAAGACGACCTTATCCTTATGGATTAGTCTTTCAGAAGCATGCGTCACCAGTCAGGTACAGAATCACCCAAAGCTTATTAGTGATTCGAAAAATAAAAACTGAGCTGACAGCCAAGAAATCAATACCGGCAGCCTGGAGACACTAGGCTGTGTGGTTACTGTTACTACTGCGTGTTGCTGGGTCAAACTGCCCGTTTACTGTGGTGATGTCAGAACATAACATTTTCCATCAGCTGAATTGGTAAGTGAACTGATGAGTGGATCCGTGTAGCAGTGAGCACTCTTTGCTGGTGCGCAGAACAAACGGTATGAATGCGCACCAGCAACTGGCTTTTGGTCTTGTCAGACTTCTCTCACATCTCCTCACACGAGAGAACCAAAATAAGCCGGGAGGATAAACCATCGCCTCGTCTCTCGAGGGTCAGAGCGGGTGACCGGAGACGCACGGGGTGGTGAAACCAACTCTCCCTCTCCCGCAGATGTTACGCAACGTGAAAACAACACCTAGGCGGTTTGATGTTTTCTGATGCCTTGTGTTTATTCACTCCCGTGGCTCATAGCAGAGTTATTGGATTCACATATCAGTCAGGCAGGGCATCGTGGCGTGTTCACGACACTGAAGCCAGATGTCTGAATGAAGAGGAAACAATGGTGTTTGCAGTATGATTACTTATATATAAATAACTCCAAACAAATGAATAAGTCTTGTAATGAAGGCAGACTTGGGTTGGCCGGCACTTGGGTGGGTGGTCACACTGTTCATTTTCTATAAAGTATGTGAAACTATAGAAATATTGATGCTGAAATGCTGAAAGGCCAAACGCTCTCCCTCTCTCTTCATGCAAAAGATCCGATCTAAGGTCTGATCTGATGTCTGTCTGTCTGGTTTTCACACAAGACGGTATATGGCATCAATTGGTTTTTACCATCAATGAGACAGAAATTAAATTTCCTTCAAATCAACTTTTCGAATAGAACATATGGAAAGGCGTATATGAACAATTTGCTCAAATGTTAAGGTCATTAACCTGCCCTTTAGCCCGGTTATTTTTGTGAGAATCATTCATTTTAATGTGTATTCAGGTGTTCTGAATTTATGGCATAAATATAAATCGGCCTAAACAGTTTGATGTGTAACTGTATTTCTGTTTTTTGATACTGCTGTGTTTAACTGTATTTGTTTTTTTTTTTTAAAGAATCAGATTAAGTAAATTAAACTGACAAACAAGATCTTAGTTTCAATTCAATGAAATGTTTGATTACTTTTGCCCGTTTGCTGCTGTTTTCTGGTAAAATCTGCCGTTTTATTTAGTAAAGTTTTATTATGGGTATATCATAAGTTATAATCAATTGTGACAAACAATCTTTGTCATTTCTGAACCACGAGTGTGCACACACACACACACACACACACACACACGCACACACAGAGAATGAGAAGGTAGGAGGTAGTATTGGGTCTCATACGTGTATTCTAAATCCTCTTGTATTCTTATCCTAAAGGAGATGCACTTCTGTAATGGAAATCAGTTTCTGCCATACCAGACTCAGCCCAAGAAAGAAATGTCGTAAGAATTACAGGTCTAAAACAGGAAGAGGTCAAGGAGCAAATATATGAGAAAACGTGCGTCCCAACAGGTAACGAGGTCACACTGTCAATGCAGTTTATTGTTAGTAATTGTGACATAAACTAAAATAGTCACTAAGCAAATTCTGAAGGAAAAAAAGCTTTTCATTGTGCACGTGAATTACTCTTCAGCTCATTCACATTACCCATACACTCTGCCAAATTAACTATTTGCCTCATCTGTCATTTATCTCCGATGCACTCCCATGTTCGCACCAAATGTCCGAGTGCACTTGCATGAAGGCGCGCACACACACGTAAAGGGTCTGAGTGTGTGTTTAGCCTGTCATAAACCTTTTCGGGCCTTTTTTGGCTTCTCCAGACTGCAGATGTTGGTATTAAGATTAATAAAATAGTTCAAAACAAATAAGAGTTCAATCGATTTCATTGTTTTGTTTGGACTAGGTCATGCGAAGATTCTTCACTAATCCCATAAATAACAGGCTGTGCAGTCACCCGTGTGAACAGATCGGGTTGGAGCGACGCCGTCTTCCTGTGCTCGGTGCTGCGTTGCTGTCGTGTGGCGAGCACATTCACAGAGACACTGGGCCGTCACATATTCAGGCCAGACGTAGGAGAAACGGAGCACAAACTCTGCTTCCATTAACAGGTGGAGCGGGCAGGGAAGCATGCAAATGACTCGCCATCTAAACACCACCCGCAACATACAAACATACCAAACATACCCATGTAGATTAGTTATTAACAAGCATGAATTCCAGATTATTTTTGACCTAATGTAAGAGGAACTGCCAACAATATCAAGAGGACCATAATCAGTACATAGAGACATTTCCCTCTCTAAAAGCTATAATTTCTGGTAAAACACCACATCCCCCAAAACAGAAAGAAGAGGAAATTAAAAACATCAGTGGTAAACTTGCAACCTTCAATACTGGTGTATTGAAGGTGTTTATCAGTGAGATCTGTACAACACAATGGCAGCAGATGTCCTGATAACAGCTGTTACACTTGTTACATGTCACAATCTACTGGATAAGTCTGTGCAAACAAACGAAATAAACAACAGCAAAAGACAAGGCTGTTCAAAATTGCACACGAGGTTACAGTACCTGCACGTTATTGACAGCATGCCAAGTTAGTCCTCTGGGTAGACAAGTGACAGAACAGACAGAGGAGAGAGACAGGTCAGACAGAGTTGAGGTAGAGGCAGGAGGAGTGTTAGAGAGAGAGAGAGAGAGAGAGAGAGAGAGAGAGAGAGAGAGAGAGAGAGAGAGAGAGAGAGAGGGATGTGAGAGAATTGCATTCAGGACCAAGAGTGGAGTAAGTAAGAGAGAGGCTTACACTGTTGAGAGAGGGAGGGATGGAGAGAGAGAGAGACACCAGCGTACGGAAAGGGAGATCAGGGCGGGTGTGTGTGTGCGCGTGTACGAGAGGGAGAAAGCGCATGAGTGTGTGCATATAGATACACTCGCATCACTGTGCTTGTAAAACTGAAGGCAGAAGGGGAGAGGAGGGGTTCGTCCAGGCACAAAATGAACTCAGTCCAAGCCCGGAGAACAGTAAGGCCATGCTCCTGGTAACAGGTGACCCAGTACGACAGGGCCATCAGACACACAGAGACAAAGGGAGAGGCGGAATGCGGGAGGCAACAGGTTAGTAAGCAATCTCGAGAGGCAGTGTAGTCCACAACAGCTGTTCAGCAAGCATGCACACTGGCTGGGAGGGTGACTGTGTGTGTGTGTGCGTGTGTGTGCGTGTGTGTGTGTGTGTGTGTGTGGGCGGGCTCGCATGTGCCGGCTCTATTGTCTGGGATATCTATTATTGAGGCTGGCCCCCTTCATCAGTAACCGGATACAACTGGACCAACACAGCCAGAAGCACAATCCAATTAAAGCAGCACTGCTGACAAGAGCACCAGCAAGCAGACCAGAGGACCATGCAAACAGAGTACAGAGAGAAGAGAAAGGAGCGTAGGAGAGAGTGGAGGAGAGAGAGGAGGGGAGAGCAGAGGAGAGAGAGGAGGGGAGAGGGGAGGGGAGAGCAGAGGAGAGAGAGGAGGGGAGAGCAGAGGGGAGAGCAGAGGAGAGAGCAGAAGGGAGAGCGGAGGGGAGAGCGGAGGAGAGAGCCGAGGGGAGAGCGGAGGGGAGAGCGGAGAAGAGAGCAGAGGAGAATACAGCAGAAAGCAGAGAAAGGAAAGGAGAACAGAGCAGATAGGAAGCAATGAAAAGAATTTCAGCTGTCACAGGAGACAAACTGTAGCCTTACCCGGAACAAACCACACCAAAGAAGGACACCAGTCCTTGAGTACAGCTTGTAAGCCTGACTGCATTTTCATGTAAAAAGAAAAAAACAAAACAACCCCCCCCCCAAAAAAACAAAACAAAATCACACAATACAAGGCAAAATGGCACCTTTCAGTGCGTCAGTCTGAAAGAACACATGGGCACACTGATTCCAGGCACAGGAGCAGCCTAAAGTCCACTGTGATCGCACTCTCTACAAAGGCCTCACCATCAGGCCTCTTCTCCTGGTCTACAGTTTCTCTGATTCTTTCCATTCTCTTCCACTCCCTCTGCTTCTATTTCTGTCCTCCATCATTCCCTCGCTCCCATCCTCCTCTCCCATCCCTCTATCCCCTTTCTCTCTTCCTTCATTTTCTCTGTATGATTTTTTATTTTTTTTTGTTAATTCTCTCTCTGTGTAACGCAGCAACCCTGCCTGCGTCTCCGTCGCTTCACCACGCCCCACAAGAAGGCGAAATCATGCTTCCACGGGCACAGCCGCAGTCTCTCTGACGGCTGATCTACACCCGTCTCCAGTCATGCTCGGGTCATGCTGTCTCTCCAGGGTGGCCAGAACCAAAATGCCCACGTGGAGAGTGGGAATGGGAGGAGGAGGAGAGGAGATAACCAGGAATTCTCATTTGCCAAAAACCGTCTCTTACACACACACTTTCCCACATCCACACCCAACAACTGGGGAAAAGAAGTACAGCTTTTCTCCTGAAGAGCAGAGAGTTTATGGACAATTATCTGCTCTGCATCACAACTCAGATGCTGACAGAACACCACGATCCACAAGTGTGAAAGCAGAGCTTCCGATCATACAAGAACAGAGAGAACTCTGTCGAGCTTAACCCTCTTCCATCTCAGCGAACGTCACTGAAAACGAAAGGATGCAAAACCTGCTGAAACCAACCCGTTCTGCGCGGTGCGCGTGTGCCGCAGGTGCGTGCTCGTCTCCGGCCTCCACAGCGATGCCTACGCGTAAATATTAATGATGGACACGGGGTGGGCCGCCACCCTGCTGACCTGCTGGAGGCCCGAGTCAGGACCAGTCTGACAGAGGAGAAATAGGAACTGCAAACTCATGTTACTGGGCAGAAACGCAAAGAAGGGCCATGGCGCGGTGTCCGCTTCCTTTTCAATATTGCACGAGCATAATTAAGACCGGGGACCTGGAACCCAGCTGCCAGGCCAGGACAGGCAGAAGAGGTCACCTGATCTGCTGGGGCAGGCAAGCCTTTTTACCCATGCCGCATTGTGCCACACGAGGGGGAGAAAACGGAGAAGGCCAAGCAGCCGTGAAAGACGCTAGCATCGAGGTGCTGAGCGTCAGTTGTCCCCCTCCACCCTACTCCCTACTGCATCAAACCCAGAGCCCTAAACGCCACCAAATGAAAACCCAGAGCTCTAAACGCCACCAAATGAAAACGCAGAGCCCTAAACGCCACCTAAATGAAAACCCAGAGCCCTAAACGCCACCTAAATGAAGCCTGGGCATCAAAGGCCCTACAGGAGCAGCTTCTGGAACTCTCTGTGACATTGCTATGGCACCGGTATAGGCTAGCTGCCTGAGTGTCCTTTTTAAAGCATACTGCAGGTATTTCCGGTACTTTTACAAAACACTGACCAGCTGCATGTTTCATAGACTGAATGTGTTATAGAGAACCAATAATCAGCAAACAGTATTGTCACACTGTTAAATTAAAACCGCTTAGGAATACAGCTGAATGGACACAAACACATCCCATATGTTTTATGGGCTTATTATTATCGATTTACCAATTGTTTGATTATTAAATAGTTATTTTTTATGTGCCACTACTGCACTACTCTTCTGTTGGTATTATGTGTCCAATTTAATAACAAACATCAGAAAACCCAATCATTATGTTCCAAATCAAGCATCTATATATTTTACTCCTAACCTGAAGTTTCAGTCAAATGTCTGTGTGAAAGGTGCCGAATTGCTACAGGGATCTTCCGATTTGTCGTGTGTGTATGAAGAAGTGAGAGTTTCACTTCCTGGTACGGCTTAAAGGAGTGACAAGCACCATCATCGTGTTTCACCTGTCAGTGGCACCACTGCTGCTTATGAGCAGGAGTCACCCAGGGCTCACGCAGACTCAGAGCAGGAGTCACCCATGGCTCACGCAGACTCAGAGCAGGAGTCACCCAGGGCTCACGCAGACTCAGAGCAGGAGTCACCCAGGGCTCACGCAGACTCAGAGCAG
This sequence comes from Electrophorus electricus, assembly GCF_041902795.1. NCBI lineage: Eukaryota > Metazoa > Chordata > Actinopteri > Gymnotiformes > Gymnotidae > Electrophorus > Electrophorus electricus. The sequence continues at coordinate 7,041,989 of NC_137515.1, read as the reverse complement.
GAGTCACCCAGAGCTCACGCAGACTCAGAGCAGGAGTCACCCTTGGTTCACGCAGACTCAGAGCAGGAGTCACCCAGAGCTCACGCAGACTCAGAGCAGGAGTCACCCTTGGTTCACGCAGACTCAGAGCAGGAGTCACCCAGGGCTCACGCAGACTCAGAGCAGGAGTCACCCTTGGTTCACGCAGACTCAGAGCAGGAGTCACCCAGGGCTCACGCAGACTCAGAGCAGGAGTCACCCATGGCTCACGCAGACTCAGAGCAGGAGTCACCCATGGCTCACGCAGACTCAGAGCAGGAGTCACCCAGGGCTCACGCAGACTCAGAGCAGGAGTCACCCAGGGCTCACGCAGACTCAGAGCAGGAGTCACCCAGGGCTCACGCAGACTCAGAGCAGGAGTCACCCATGGCTCACGCAGACTCAGAGCAGGAGTCACCCAGGGCTCAGACTCAAAGCAGGAGTCACCCAGGGCTCACGCAGACTCAGAGCAGGAGTCACCCAGGGCTCAGACTCAAAGCAGGAGTCACCCAGGGCTCACGCAGACTCAGAGCAGGAGTCACCCAGGGCTCAGACTCAGAGCAGGAGTCACCCAGGGCTCACGCAGACTCAGAGCAGGAGTCATCCAGGGCCCACGCAGACTTTGCCTGTGTTACCTATACTGTGCACAGGACCTTGTTAGGTCAGCGTTCTGAGAGAAACAGCAAGCCTTTGTCTGGCTCCCTGTTCACATGGCTGCCCCCAGGGCTCCACAACAGGAAGTTTAAATATTTGAGCCGAACACTGTGACAGAGAAACACATTCTCTCAGTCACAGATCACCCTGATCCCTTACATCCCAGATCCATGTGACAGACACACCTACCTTCATGTAAGGACCTTTAAATGGAAATATTAAGCCTTATCATTTAGGCAGTGGCGTCATGGGTTCTTCAAAGAACACAGGCTACTGCCCTGGGAAAAGGCACCTACTTGAGTTGTCTTTGATTGTCATTATATACATATTGAAGCATAATGTGTGACAAAAAGCTTTTTGCCAGGACAGGTTTAAGAAACACTTCAGCCATTTCTCTGCTCCAATATAATTGTTTTAACCTTTGATTGTCTGTGGAGAGCACATTGCTGTGTTTCCCTGGTACAGGAGAGCCCAGAACTGACAAATACCTTATCAAAGTCTTCAACTCACTCTTCATAATGTCCAAAGGAAAGACATCAACCAATGGACATGAGATCTTACATGTTGGTCTCCACCCACACAAGGGCAGGTGGAGCATTTGAGTGATGGAGTACACCTTAAGGCAAATGGCCTAATTATACTGCTATGCAAACTGAGCTCTTCTGAGTAGAAGGCAAATCTGCAAATCTAATGCTGAAACTCACTGAAGGAAATAAAGTAATAAGGAATTTTTTAATGAACCTAATTAATTAATTAACAATAATCAGAAAGTAAACCATCTCAGAACCACCATTTAATGTGTAGTACAATTCAAGCTCCCCCTCAGACTAGTACAAAAGCTATGCTCACGGCAGCATATTCCCACTATATGAAACTCAAAACCCAGATTTTGTCCACTGGACTAGAAGCTCAGTCCAGGTGGGGGTGGGTGTTTGAGAGAACCAGGAACGCTACTATTCTTGCTCCTCACAGATGACAAGCCAGAGATGGGCAAAGAGCTGCTCTGGTGGCAGACTACAAGAATGACCCTCACAGCCAAGCTCCAATTCCTGCTAGCCAAAACAAGGCCAGCCACCAAAACACCAAATGGCAGAAAACAGCTAATGGCAGTCAAAACACTGGCAAAGGACTGGAAGGGCCTGTGGGGCCCTGAGCAACATGGCGTCAGGAACACCGGAATGAAAATAAAGGCATACTCAGGCCCAGAGGCTCTTCGGGTTGGCCTTGGGTCTACAAGGTCAGGGGAACATGAAGCCTAGGCTTTGTTGTGACTTCTTCAACTAGAATCTAAAGCACATTAAGGTCAATGCATACTTAGCTACATTAAAAGAAGAGGTACAGGGTTGGAATGAAGGGTTGAGACTGCCCATATAAGCAAGGAGACCTCGCAACGAAAGGAAACACTGAGAACATTGCAGCTAATTGGGTCAGCACAATGGGGGAAAAATTAAACACATCAATCATTCAGGAAACTACTAACAGATACTGAGGTCACAAATTAGCTGGCTGTGTCATTACTACATTTGTAGTTGAGGCCAAAGGGGAAAAAACTGGTAACTTGGCAAGGACAGCACATAAGGTGTAAAGGACAGCACATAAGGTGTAAAAGGACAGCACATAAGGTGTAAAGGACAGCACATAAGGGGTAAAGGACAGCACATAAGGTGTAAAGGACAGCACATAAGGTGTAAAAGGACAGCACATAAGGTGTAAAGGACAGCACATAAGGGGTAAAGGACAGCACATAAGGTGTAAAAGGACAGCACATAAGGTGTAAAGGACAGCACATAAGGGGTAAAGGACAGCACATAAGGTGTAAAGGACAGCACATAAGGGGTAAAGGACAGCACATAAGGTGTAAAAGGACAGCACATAAGGTGTAAAAGGACAGCACATAAGGTGTAAAGGACAGCACATAAGGTGTAAAAGGACAGCACATAAGGTGTAAAGGACAGCACATAAGGTGTAAAGGACAGCACATAAGGGGTAAAGGACAGCACATAAGGGATAAAGGACAGCACATAAGGGGTAAAGGACAGCACATAAGGTGTAAAAGGACAGCAAATAAGGGGTAAAGGACAGCACATAAGGGGTAAAGGACAGCACATAAGGTGTAAAGGACAGCACATAAGGGGTAAAGGACAGCACATAAGGGGTAAAGGACAGCACATAAGGTGTAAAAGGACAGCACATAAGGGGTAAAGGACAGCACATAAGGTGTAAAAGGACAGCAAATAAGGGGTAAAGGACAGCACATAAGGGGTAAAGGACAGCACATAAGGTGTAAAAGGACAGCAAATAAGGGGTAAAGGACAGCACATAAGGTGTAAAAGGACAGCACATAAGGGGTAAAAGGACAGCAAATAAGGGGTAAAGGACAGCACATAAGGTGTAAAAGGACAGCAAATAAGGGGTAAAAGGACAGCACATAAGGGGTAAAGGACAGCACATAAGGGGTAAAGGACAGCACATAAGGTGTAAAGGACAGCAAATAAGGGGTAAAGGACAGCACATAAGGGGTAAAAGGACAGCACATAAGGGGTAAAGGACAGCACATAAGGTGTAAAAGGACAGCACATAAGGTGTAAAAGGACAGCACATAAGGTGTAAAAGGACAGCAAATAAGGGGTAAAGGACAGCACATAAGGGGTAAAAGGACAGCACATAAGGGGTAAAGGACAGCACATAAGGGGTAAAGGACAGCACATAAGGTGTAAAAGGACAGCACATAAGGTGTAAAAGGACAGCACATAAGGGGTAAAGGACAGCACATAAGGGGTAAAAGGACAGCACATAAGGGGTAAAGGACAGCACATAAGGGGTAAAAGGACAGCACATAAGGGGTAAAGGACAGCACATAAGGTGTAAAAGGACAGCACATAAGGTGTAAAAGGACAGCAAATAAGGGGTAAAGGACAGCACATAAGGGGTAAAGGACAGCACATAAGGGGTAAAGGACAGCACATAAGGGGTAAAAGGACAGCACATAAGGGGTAAAGGACAGCACATAAGGGGTAAAAGGACAGCACATAAGGGGTAAAAGGACAGCACATAGGTGGTAAAGGCAAACAGGATTTTGTAGTCATATAATAGTGCCATTTTTCAAAGAATTAACCCAGCATAAAAGTAAACAGTCATAAGAAAGAGAGCTATGGGGAGAAAAAAGAGAGAGAGCTATGGAGAGAAGAACATCTTAGCCTGAAATCCAGAAGAAAGAAGGATGTGTCTCTCTCGCTGTGGCCTGTCTCGCTGTGGCCTGTCTCGCTGTGGCCTGTCTCTCTCTTGCTGTGGCCTGTCTCTCTCGCTGTGTGAAAGGTGCTCTTCTGCTTATTTGAGACACACCTTGCTGACATGGCAGTCTGCTGTTCATGTGGTCAGAGGCAATCTGCCGGGGTCGTCGCAGCCTCAACAGGTCTAAAGGGCTCCATACTGACAGCACTGACTGTCATGCTTATGGCTGACAAAACCTCAAAACCACTACTATAAAAAAACAAACAAACTTGGTGTAGTCCTTCCCATCTTACAAAACAGAAAAACATTATGTAAAGAAGTGTGTCAGGCACACTGCCAAACGAACTATTCAAAAGCTGCAGTGATTTTGCAGGGCTTTTTTCATGGGCATTCAGTGATGTGCACTGAGGAAAACCCAGTCCCCAAACCCAGTCCAACATGAATATGATTTTCAAAGGCCCATCAGCCCTGACGAAGTCATCTAGTCCAAGACTAAAGCTTACATTCATTCAGGAAAAAACTGCACTGTCCACTCAGAGGGTCTAGGGGCATGTGGCATCATTTTTTAATTCCACGAGTTGAAAGGCGCATTGAGAGCCAGGAGTAATGGGTGAATCCATTTAAGAGAGTGCACATGATGCACCCAGCAACAAAGTCGCATCTGAACTAGCAAGCCAGAAGAATGGTGTGGGACTCCACTAAAGGCAGGGTGGAGCAGGGTGGAGCAGCGTGGGTGGGTGTGCTCAGCGTGGTCTCAAAAGCAGTCCCCCTGTAATTTCCAGCAAGGCCCTGTTCACCACACACACGAGCTTGGCGTCTAGGCCGATGGGCCAGTCAGGCAGGCCCAGTCTCTCAGGAACAGTCTCTCCCCTCCCACCAACCAAAATGCCACAGGCATGGTGGTGATCTTGATCGCATTTCTCAACATTGCGGGGAGAGGGGGGGACACCACACCAGGCTATTCACTGCGTAACGTGGAACAGATGGAAGTGTCAGCAGCTGTTTTTTTCCAGGGTTGGCTCAGAAGTGGGCTTTAATGCCACAACTGTCCCAGGAAACACACTTCCAAGGAAGGTCTGCCAACTTAGTTATATACTGCTTACTTGCTGAGTCTTCAGACTGTGGCCTTCTCTGGCTCTTGTGAAATTGGGTTTCTCATAGCTGAGAAGAAAAGGTTTCTCATGGCTGACTGGTAGCAAAACCAGTGGTATCTTGGTTCACACCAAAAAGATTTATTACTTAGACTGACTGGGCTATCGCAGACTGACTGGGCTATCGCAGACTGACTGGGCTATCGATGATCAGTTCGCATGTGGTGGTTCCCTTAATTGTCAAAATAGTTCCACTGTTGAAATGCAGGAACTTAGTTAAACAAGAGGTTCTGAACCTGACCCAGTGTGAGTTCTGATCTGGACCTGACCCAGTAGGAGTTCTGAACTGAACCTGACCCATTATGAGTTTTGAACTGCATCTGACCCAATAGAAGTGTAGCTAGAATGTCCCGAGAAGTCAATCTACAAGCAACTAACAGTGCTAACATTTAAAAAGTACAAAAAACAGAAAAATGCAATAAGTCCTTATTTACAAACACCCATAAAATATTTAAACAGAGACAGGAAGGGAAAAGATAATGGATTACAGGTATTCCACCCAATCAGGAACTTGTTATGGATGCACCAAAACATTGCCCCAAACATGTGAAAAGTGAAAGTAAAAACCAAGAGAAAACACTGAAATGTTTGCTGAAAGAGGTTACACTGCATGTCAATCTAATGAGGTATCAAAATATAACCATTCACTAATAATCGCTAGCAATCTCCTGCACTGGACATCATGGATGCATTTAGACAGTGACAGTGCTTCACTGTAAGCAGAAGATGCTGTTACTTGGTTCTGTAAAAGCAAAACGCAGGTCAGCAGTCTTAAAAGCAGTCTCTTTTTTATCACCTTGTTTTCAATATTCATTCAGAGTATAGACAAATAGCAAAATATTATGCAGTGGTACCAAAATGTAAATTCTCTTTAAATTCTTAAAACTATCTTTAAATTATCTCTTGGTTTTTGGTTTTCAGTTTCAGATTTTGGCCAATGTAAGATGAACTTTGGTTTCTCAAATAGAGCATTCTGGGAAATTGACTGTTTTCCTCTCTACAAACAGAGCTGTAATAAAACAGGCAACATTATAAAGCACAGTACAATATTAAAGCCTGTGTGTGTTTGTTTGTGTGTGTGTGTGTGTGTATTCGTGTGTGTGTGTGTTTTGTGTATGTGAATTCACCAGTAACAATGATGAATTCCAGAAAGAGGGATTCAGCCAGACATCCACATCATTGATGATGCTCGGGCTAAAAGGTCCGAAGGTTTTTTACAAAATGGCTGCAAGTTATGCCCGGTAGACTGAGCACCTCACCTGTCTGGACACAGCACACAAGCCAGGACAACCAGAGTGACACTGTGATGTACAACTGTTCATCTACAGTGGGCACAAGAAAGTCTGACCCGAACTCCTACATGGTCAGTCCAGCCTAGGAGTTGCCTCTACAGCACAAAGCAGATCATCCTGAGAAAGAGGAGAAGATGGTTCTTACGAAAGACAAGACATGGTAAACACAGTGCCTGTGCCAAATTTAATTTCCCTGTGTAAGCACATCAAAAGGGTGACAAACCAGTTCAGCTCTAGTCCTCGGTTGCAAACTGAAACAAAAGTGTGTCAACTTTACAAAACAAGGAAATGGTTATAGCCTCTCCGTTGGCCTTTCAAGTTTATTTCCAACATTTTGCTGGTGCCATGCTAATAATGCTTAAAACTGCACCTTTTTCAATTCCATGCCTTTGGATTTAAGGAGAATGACGATGAATTGTCCTGAGTGAATTAGGAGACAATTGACGGCGACTTGGAAAAGTGGAAAGAATGACTCATTTACTCCGAGAGACACATTCCAGATTCTTTCTCCCCTGCACTCACCAGGAAGTGAAGTGGCCAAAAAAACAAGGAAATGGTCAACACATCTTTCTCTGCAAGGGGCAGCCAGGCTGGGTGACTGATGTTCATCACTGTCAAAGGTATGAGAATCCACAGTGTCATTCCCGAAACTCCAGAAAACACGTTAGTGCTGTTCTTTTGCCCTAACTTTGTGCTCTTCCCTAACGTTCCATTTCATTTGGAGGGTACACAACAGCCCTCATGGTAGCAAAGCTATGGATTACTTCCAGCATGCATGGAGGATATTCCTCTCCTTTACAAAACATCATTACATCACTATCTTTGGCCACACAAGGCTCCAGTTGCAATGACATGAAATAAATTTTAAAGCCTTCTTAGAAATTCAAACAGGCCTGCCACAAAGGCATGTGATCCAGTGCTGACAATTATCGGAACGGCAGGGGCGAAACACCAGAGCTAAACACCAGGGCGAAACACCAGAGCGAAACACCAGAGCGAAACACCAGAGTGTTCAGACAGCAGTGCAAGCTTTATATGTGCCCTGGCAAATCACATGTTTAGGTGCCAAATGCAATGTTGTTGTTTTAATGGCATGAGTGACTGTGTGGTCACCATATGAGTATGCCCAAAATGAAAGCGGTTTTCTCAATATAGGTCATAAATCCTCATCAGCAGGGTACTCACATTTCAGCTTTTGTAGAAAATCACTGCACTGCTTTCTTTGTTATCTACAATTCCACTAATGAAATCATCACTTTACCTACATTTATGGCATTTGGTGGACATTATTCAGAGCAACTTATTGGGTTTTTATCTTCTTGAAAATCATCTAAACTCCAGCATTTGAGAAACAGATCAACCGCCCTTAGCCTTCCAATATAAATGTGTTTCAATTCAACAGGTTTTTCCATTATTTTAAGTACAGGGAAACACTAAATTATCTATGGTAATCAACCATATGCTACAAATGTGGATCTATATTAGGTTGTAAAAATATATCTGTTCGTTATTTATGGTGGTACATATAACCTTATATTTAACATGTTCTCAAGGCTTTTGCTTACAATATTGAAAATTGCAGTCACAGACAAAATTCTAAAAATTTGTTTGATTTAGTCTTAGCATGAGAGGAAAATAAACATAAAACACAAATGATCCAACCAATAAAACTGCAGGAAAGATGGAACAACTGGTGGACAGAGCTTCAAAGGAGCAGGCAATAGCTGGGGTGCAGTGGTCGCCATGGAGTGCAAAATCCCCTCTAGCAAACAAAGCCATTACCGAACATGTGCACACACAGTCAGCAAACAAATGCAAATAAAACATCCACTATCCAAATCAAAACTACACAAGCAAAATATCCACTATACAAATCAAAACTATACAAGAACAAAATCCACTATCCAAATCAAAACTAGACAAGTAAAATATCCACTATCCAAATGAAAACAAGTACAAGTACACTCAACAAGTACAATATCCCACATCCAAATCAAAACTACACAAGTAAAATATCCACTATCCAGATCAAAACTACATAAGAAAAAATCCGTTATCTGGCTTGAATTCAACTGAACTCTTTTCATTTCACATAAGCCTACACACCAGTGTGCAGTAGGTGGGCTATAACACGATGTGAATCCCACTAGTCTAACTAATGCAACTAAATATAAACATTCATTCCCTGTTGTTCAGATGGAGTGTGATGCAATAGCCATTTTAAGTGCATTCTAAACCGTCAGCCACGCAGAGGTGCGGTACCGCTCAGCCCGTTTCCCCACGGTGGAGTGCTGAGCTTGCACAGAGAAACACGTCTGCTGCATGACGCACTCACCAGGCTGGGCTTCAGTTTCTCACCGTTGCCTCTGTAGTGCGTAGGCTACTGTAGGAACAGGCCAGCATCTGAGAGGAGTGCACGTGTGCACTCAAAAATGGCTTTGTTCACTTTTTTAATCATAGTGAAAAACTGATACATGGTAAACAAAGCAAAACGAAAGACAGCATCTTGAAATGTTTACATATTTGAAGAAAATGTAAATCAATAACTTTTGTCCAAGTTTTTTAGATTAAGCCCTTTGGGATCACACTTAACATTTGCAGAAGCTGGAGTCCCCAGTACGTTGTTAAAACTAAGTTCCCAGTGTACCACCAGGCTGGGTGACAGATGTTCACCACTATCAAATACATGAACAAACAACATATCCTGCAAAGGGTTCTTCATGAACCTTGTGCAAGTGTGGTGAAACCACATTTGAGCCCAAACGCTGCATCCTTATCTAACATTCCATTCTGTCTGGGAGGGGAGACAACTGACCTCATAGGAGCAAAAGAACGCAGCTTTGCACAGGAGGTCTGAAGGTCTTAATGAACCATCTCCCCTGTACGTCACTATTTTCGGTCACAGGATTCTTGAAAGGAATTTTACTACAGTATTTTATCAGATAATATTTAACATAAAGGACTTATTACTGTTAAAATACCACTAAGGCATATTCTGATATTTCAATATTTAATGTTCCTGACCATAACTATTCTTATGAGATACAACACAACAGATGTGCTACTCTGCTGTCACACCCTGCAACAAATCCCCCAGATTTACTCCAGAGGAGTCTGTGACACCCGAGGCTAACTCCACCCAACACGTGCCAACACATTCACCAACAAAAACTGCTGCTGTTGCCAACTCATACTAACCAGCATTTAAACATGAATTCTGTAATTATTAGGTCTGAGCCATTTCCTTTTCACAGTGCTCAAAAAGCTCCCGTTTCATCTTAGGAACACAATACATACTGCCAGCATGTGGCAAGATCAATAAGCAGAATGGACATTGTTCGAAAATGACTTATCTGCCATTTTATAGTACCTCATCTGTTCTGGCATCTTTCAACAGAGGCGTATAAAGAAAAACAGACAGAATTTAGACTTTAGCCAGTGAGAGAAGCACAGTATAAGATGATGCACCAAGACTAACAGAAGAATAGGCAGATACATGCTTGAAGGTAAAAGCTTTCACTGTGAACCTTTATTACTAAGCCATTTCCAACACACATATATTTGTGGCAACACTTGAGAGCATTTCAACTTGCTCTCACCTCAAAATGGGATTCTGAACCAAACTATGTTCAGAAAAAACATATCTTTGTATAACAGCAGCTTTGTATCTTGTGCAGAATGCTAAAGATGCAAAAGTGTTTCAGCTTTTTGGTAAAACGCTGTTTCAGGAAATGGGCCTGTATGACTCGATGATGTCATACACTGAGTAAGCTGAACAGCCGCTTACCCAAAGAAAGTTCACGTCTACACTCTGATCTGAATAGAGACAACTGTGCTCGAGATAAGGGCACTTCCCCCATTCCACCCTAGCCGCACCCCTAGTTTTATAATACTCACTACACTGTTTGCTTTGTGTAACCAAAAATAGACCATACATAGATTGCAGTATACCCCTTGTCTCCAACAAAGACAACCCAAAGGACTGATTAAAAACAGGCTTCTTGAAGCAGCACAAGAAGAGCATGTGAAGTGTTCACTCTGCTATCATCGTTATTGGGCTAAAGCACTAGTGTTGTGGGTGGGCAGTCATTGCTAATTCATGCAATTGAGCCAGGCAAGGCTTGAATACCACTGGAAAATCTTTCAGAAGATCCTTAAAGCAGAGCTGGTACATGTGGGCATAACAACTTTCTAAGTCACGGTGTATTACACTGCAAAGTCACCTTGTTTGTAAGCTAAGAGTACAGGATGTGTGGAGGGCAGGTTTGACCAGTTTGCAGATGATTGCATGTAACTGTTCCCAGCAACCAAACCTGGTGAGTGAGTAACTCAGGTGCTTTTAACATCTATTAAATGTTATTTTATTTAAGATTTTTTTTGAGCATTCGTCACATCAATCACTGTATATGTTATCATATTTAAGCATTTAAGATACAGCAAACTTGTATATATAAGATGCAGATAAGAAGCAAGCTATATACACATATGTGTGCGTGTGTGTGTGTGTGTGTGTGTGTGTATATATATATATATATATATATATATACATACATACATATATATATATATATACATACATACATATATATGGTATATAGGTTACCAACTGAAGTGTACTGAAGTGTATTGAAGTCAAAATCGTAGTGAAGTACACAAGGTTTCAAACAGGATGATTCGGACATCGGATTTTCATCAGCTGTGCAAGCAAAGTGTTCTAAGATATTGAATCCATATATGATTACCATATTTTCAGTCAGTACATAATGCTCTATTGTTGTTATTGTTGTTATTATTATTAATATTAATAATAATAATGTTTGTGGAAATATGCTATGAAAACCTTTAATTGAAAGCGCTAAGAGAACTTGTATAGCCATTATTTGCAACAATGGACGACACATAATTATGAGATGAAACGCTGTGACAAAGCGGAAAAATGATCAAGACCATTATGATATTCTCAATTATTTTCGTCTACGAAGGAGTTTGTAACTATGTGATTTAATTTGCGTAAATTTATAAAGTAGTAACGAAGCAGAAAGGACAACCTCAGGTGGCATGTTCTACATGACTTTTTAACCAACCTACATAACTGTTTATTCCTAGCGCTTAAAAGGGAATCATTACGCGCATCCTTCCATCGCGTAATGCTTGCTAATAGTGTTAATAGGAGACTTAGATCAGGGTCCGAGGGCCATGAAAATCCCCAGACACCGAGTGCAAGGCACTAAGATCTAATGCTTTCAGTTCTGCGATTGTGGTATTATTTAGCATGCAGGCCTAACAAATATGCGCTGTTAAGCCACCGAATATCCCGCGAACCGGACAGTCACGAGAAGTCTTTCTCGTGGTCCGTATTAAAGCCTGGGAGCCTACAGAAGACGTTATCTGTTTACAGTCGAAAACTGTCGCTGTCCTTTGTTCTGTGAAAGCAACGTGACTAATACAGTTACAAGTTGTTTTTTTATGGGATTTGAAAAATGTCCATTAAGATCCACATGTCTCTAACAATTAACGTTTATACAAAAGAAAAAAAACCCGCTATTTTGCATGCCGTATAAAATCACCTAATTCAGATGATAGGGTAGTTCGTTATTAGACGCGATACGATTAAAATAATTTGATCGTCTTCATTTCGACTACAAGAATGTAAATACGTCTAAATAAAAAGTCAACTTATTCTAGATTATAGACAGTTTCGTAAAAAACGGTTAACATTAAACTAATCGAGAAATCCCTAAAAACATCACGGCTGCGCCACCCAACCGCCCCCCGCCCACATCACCGTTCTTCCCACGCACGCGACTTGTAAACAATGATCCACTTGCCTTGTCTCTAAAAATATGTGAGCACAAATGTGGTGCGAGGTATTATTCTACAAAAGAAATCGCTATTGAATATATTCTTATATTTAACAACAAATGTTAAGGGACTGCTTTATCCAAGTAAAATATATTTTGCTGATCGTTTTCATAGAAACGCCCCTTAATGGTTTTAAAATGGCAGCGCATGAAGACCTTATTACCTTAGTCTTATCACTTCGAAAATCTTGCTTAGTAGCGTATATTCAGTAAATAATGTAAACATTTTTAAAAATATCAAACATCTAAACATTGGCTTTAAAATCTGAAACGTTGGTTTAGTCACAATAATTCAATACCATTTTAATGGGGATCATATAAATATAAGCAGGCTACTTCCTTAAACCCAACTTTGATGTTGATAAGATATACGCCCATATCAGACGTCGATTTTAAACACCAGCAGACAATTTAACACGTAGGCTAAAATCTAGGTCTTCCGTTTTCGTTCTCATGTTGATCTGGCCTCCCAAGTTGGAAAAGAAACAATCTTGTAGTCTACCACCCACCCACAATTATACCTGAGAATGAAGTCATTCGCAACAAAACCAGACAGTTTACATATTACCTCTTTCATTCTTTGAACACATGTCCCAATATTGCACTTACATACAGTAGTAGTGCAAACTGCAACGTCTTAAAATAGAATCACTTGGTTCAAGTCGCATGCATATAAAAGTCAAAATGCAAATAGAAACACATACCCATCCATTGCACAGAAGAGACAGTGGCGAGGTGAAACGATAGTGTAAGCATAAGGGGGAAATGCAGAAATGGGTTTGGGTGCTGTTAGTACAGCTCAGCTCGACTCCCCAACACAAATTCACTCCGCTAAGCACAAAGGCACACTTCCTGCTACTGACGTGAGCACAGAAAATACACAGGCATGTACAGACGCCTCTTTACAAAATGGCCTCCCTTTCAAACAGACACACCTTTTAAGAATTACAAAACGCATGTAATAGGGCGATGGAGTAGTTTTTGGTGAGCCGAAATGTTGTCCACAATATACTGAAAGTAAAATGAAGGCAAAATAGAAGCACCAGCTACCACTTCTGTGATTCGGTCATCAAAACGGGGTTTGGGTTAACGTGATGAATAGCACGAGCAAGTGGGTATATGGAACTAGAGGATAACGTTGTTACGAGCATGTATTAATGTATTACCTAATGAACCCGCTGAAAATTATTCAAAAGTATGACACAAAGCAACGTTTGAAGATATGTGTCAATTTTTGTGTCAGACTTTCTTGTAAACTAATTATAACAATGTTATGTGACGGTGACGGGTGACAAACGTAAAAGATAATGGTCCATATTTTCATTATTTTAACGATTGTGTATTTTCAGGTGATATTTGAGTAATTTACAGTATTCTTGCATTTGTAGAGGATATGACAAATGCTTAGGTTCTGAAACATGTGGAAACTTGTTGCACCAGTTAGACTAGATTTACAGCAGTCTTGTAAGCACAAGCAGTGTGCGTATATCCACAAAAATGTGTACATGCCACCTCCAATAGTACAATTTGAACGAGTTTTATTGTAAAATTCTGCACAGAAGTAGAACAAAACAGTACGACCATAGAATCATTTCATAATAGCAGATAGTTATAAATAGTTAATAGTTCTAAAACCCTTCAAGAATGCTTTTATCTGAAAATATTCGATTTTGAAATCCCAGTTAAAGAAACTCTTCTAAAGGTTTCATCGAGCAGTTTCCCATAAGGTACTGATATATTGCACTGAAATAACATAATATGGCCCAGCCCAGCAGAGGGCACAGGAGAAACTAAAATATGGCTGCACCTTGCTAATCAATTTTATGCTGTGTTTAAACCAGTAATTGTCTTTATCAGTGAATGTTATCACGGATATTATAATATTCATTTGCATATAATAATCTTGTATTCAGAGCTTGTTCCTGTGGTGCAATGATTAGTGCCTCCATGCTGTCTTTCAAGCCAGCCTTTTCCAGCCATTGGTAGGATTTTTCCCTATCAGCCACTTCCACTGTTTGCCAGTGGAACATAATGTGCAGATGTTTATCCTCCCATGCTGCTTCTAATTCCTATCCTCCTCAGGTTTCTGCTGTCTGAATATATATATATAAACAACATGATTTTCTCTTAAAATACATTTTAAACCGCCAAAGAAGTAGTGTGCTTTTACATTTTCAGCATTTAGCAGATGCTCTTATATAAAGCGACTTACAGAAGTGCTTTGCCATCTACTCATAGAATGTATACGAGCCAGTACAGTAGATCAGAGTTTAAGATACTGCTGAACTAGAATGCTGCTGAAATGCAGGAATCAATGCTGATACCTAGAAGAAGTGCAAAATAAGCATAAGCTCTGTAATAGACAACAATAAAAAAAACAATGGTTTATTCCACCAACAATGGTTGCAATAACAAATGATGGTTCATTCCACCATCTGGGAGACAGGACACGGTGCTTGTCCAGCAAGTATGGAAGACCAGCAAGTAGTGAGTTGCAGTTGTCTATCTTCTCTGTGAGAAAGGGCCGAATCCTTTATATGTTACAAAGGAGAAATCTGAGAAGGACAACTGGTTGTTCAAAGTTATGTGCAGACTGTGAGCAGCTTCAGACTGCAATACCAGTGAGTTCTTAAAAGAAACTATGAGGTCAGGGGAAAGATTGACAGTTCCTGGGATGTACAAAAGCTCAGTTTTGCTAGGGTTGAGTTTCAAGTGGTGGGCTGTCATCTGTGATGCAATATCAGTCAAGTAAGTTGAGATATGCCTGGAAACCTGAGTGTCAGAAGGTGAGAAGGAAAGAATGAATTGATTATCATCAGCAGAGCAGTGGTAGGGGAAGCCATGAGTAGATATTATATAATCAAGAGAGCAAGTATACAAAAAGAATAGAAGACAGCTTAGTACTGAGCCCTGGGGGACACCGATGGACAGTCTACATGGATTGAATGTGGATCCCCTCCATGGTACCTGATAGGTCCTCCAGATAGGACTGGAACCATTTCCATGAGAATCCAGTCACACCGAGGCTGGAGAGAACAAAGAGCATGGTGTTGGGGTTTACTCTGTCAAAGGCTTCCAAAAGGTCCAGAAGAATCAAGACAGATGACAGTTTGGCAGCTTTGGCAACATGAAGTTTCTCTGTCTCTGCTATGAGGGCGGTTTCTGTTAAATGTGGCAGTTTATAGCCATACTGATTGGGATTGCAGAGCTGGTTCTGGGTGAGGAAAAGACATAACTTGTAAATTGTAGACTGTTCAAGGACTTTTGAGAGGAAAGAGTGAAGTGATAGTGGTCTGTAATTGCTTATGTTGGAGCTGTTGAGTGAGGCCTTCTTTAGGATTGGTACCACCCTGGCGGTCTTGGATGCAGTAGGTGCATGAGTTTTTGATGACAGAAGAGATGAACGGAAGCAGATCTCTCTAAATTGTCTTGAACAGAGTGGAATGAATGAGATCCAACAGACATGTAGTTGGATTGCTGGAAGTCAGAAGTTTTGGATTTTGTCTGAGGAGAGCTGGATATAGGTGTATGAACACTGATGGGTAGAGTGGGAACCTAGAAAAAAGACTGAAAACTTGGAAAGAAGAGACTGGTATGAACTGAGGTCTGCGTTTTTCTCCACCACCTCTCTGACATTCTTTGATCTCTCATGTGGCAATGCAGTGGTTCTGTTAGCCAGGGGGCAGGTGGGGGAGATCTTGCTGGTCTGGAGGAGAGAGCGCACCGAAGATTCATCGATGTGGAGAGTGTAGAAAGGAAATTAATAATAACTGTATCCTGAAAGAGAGAAAAAAGAGTGTCAGGGTGAGGAAGGGTGGACAATATAGTAGAAGCAAGGGAGGAGGGAGTGATGGAGCACAGATTACGATGAAAGGAGGAAGAACACGTGAGGGAGGTGTGGACAGAAAGAGTAGGGAGGGAGAAAGAGAAGGATAGAAAGTAATGGTCTGCGAAGTAGAGGGTGGTGACTGCAATGTCCAGTGTCCGGGTGAAAATTAGGTCCAGGATATTGCCTGATTTGGCCTTATTGCTTGAGGGTGAGGTCAAATGATGACAACAGTAAAAGGATGCAGGAGGAATGCAGTTTGTCTGATAGAAGGTTGACGTCACAGAGGAGAATAAGTGGGTTTCCTTCAATGCAGAATTGTCTCAGGAGGGTGCAAAGCTCATCAATGAAGTTATCTAGGGAACCTGGAGGGAGATAGAGGACAATGATTTGAAGTTTAGTGGGGAAGGACACTGTAATAGCGTGAAATTTGAAAGAAGAGATTGAAAGAGAAGGAAAGTAGTGTGAAATGCCACTTTTGAGACAACAGTAAACCTGTGACACCATGGAGAATGGGTGAAGGAAAAACCAGAGGACAGGGTAGCCAGAGTCGCTGAGTTCTCAGAACTGATCCAAGTCTCTGTCATCTTTTAATCGATTACAGGCAAATCCTGAGTAGGGTAAACAAACCCAGAATTAAACTGCTCCTAATTTAAAGTCAATTCACATCATGACACTGAAGTCACTTATTCACAACTTCTTCTTCAGTGGCTGAAATTGGTTCCTCACTCATAAAGGGAGTGTTCACGTCACATATTTGCTGCACACTTTGTAGATGAACTAAATTTGTCAAGGATTGATTCTTTTTCTCATCCTGATATTTTTTTTCAAATCTAATTTAAAATATTTATTTTATGTAATTTTGTTTTCAGTCCCTTAGAAGTGTATAATGTCATTTCAATGTGCAAGTTGTTTTAGGCAAAACCTATTTTTAGTCTGGTTCTTAGTGATTTTATACATCAAAAGTGCCTGAAAACTGGACACAAATTATTTGGAAGACACAAATTAATTGGAAGAGAGAAACACCAGCTAAGGTTTGACAGTTTAAATAACCACAGGCCAGTCACAGGATATATTGTCTCTTTGTGTGAGAATCTGATTTTAGTCTGGTCCATGGTGATCTACATCACAACTGGCAACATGACACATTCTGCACTCAGGTAAAGGAATACAAAGGGAAAATTTCAGATACATAGTGAAAGCCTAATTCCTTGTAATGAAGGCCTTGTAAATTGTAAGAAAAACCTGGTTTTAGCCTGGACCATGATCATTTTACACCTCAAAATGAAGTGCCAACATGGTACATCTAGTAATAGTGTAATTAAAAATGGTATTAAAGAAATTTCAAATACATACTCAAGGTCTTATTCATGTAGAACCAGACAAATGAGAAGTCTGAGGTAATAAAATGTTTTTAAGCAAACGAGAGATGATGTCTCACAAGCATCTGAGGACACCTTGTAGAGAACTTCAAGGCCACTAAGGAGGAGCAAAGTGGATTATTCTGGTTTATTCTAGCATCAGGTATGAAGTAGTACAAGAAACAATGTTATCAGACGTAGATGGACAAAATTCGATTTTTTTTTTAAAGAAAACCTTTCTTTGGAATATAGTGGTATAAAACAAAATTTGCATAATGTTGAATAATGAATATTTTGGACATAATGGTAGTAACTTCAAAGACTAAAATGTAAAAAAGGAGGAGCAATTACTTCATAGCACCTGAAAAACTACAAAAATGTGAGTTCTTTGTGTGATTGTTAGACGCGCGCTGGAGTGCCTCAAATGCACGTTATGTTTAACTTCCAATAAAGAATGTGACCAGCTAGACCAGAGTCTGCATCTTTATTTTTTACTTGGATTTACAATTTCACAGCAAGCAAACGGAATTTAGGAGCAAGGCCTCATACAGACCAGGTTTCTCCCTGTAAGAAAATCCTTTTTTTCAACTGACCTGCCAATGGTGATTCCACTATTAAAAAACTCATTCCTCAAACTTCCATCAGTATATACAAGGCCTTTTTCAGCATCTGGCCAGATCTGGCATTTAAATATATAATTATTAATAAAACATCTTCAGGAATGGAGCTTACACATTGCTTTAGTGATATAAAAATAATCAGTTAACAAAATTTAAAAAATGAATAAATAAATAAATTAATTCAGTTAAAACCAAACTAAATATTACAAATATTCTAAAATAAATTTGAGTCTTACATATCTTTTCTCATGTTACATGCTGACCTAATATGGGTGCATGAATCGAAATCTTTTCGCAACAAACTCTAAGCTTCATTTAGTCTCTTTTTCCATTAAAAAAGCACATCCTCCATTTATTTTAAAACAAATGAAAACTTCACAAGGATGTCAACTCTGCCATCTTCACTGACAATTTAGGGCTCTGCAACATCTCTGCAACATACCTACTTTTAAATATTGACTGCAATGTAGATCAAATTGCAACATACATAAGCTTGTCTTTAACTACCTGATCATATGTTCCATGCTTTTTGTTTTGTTTTGTGTCAAATCTTGAGCCAATTACACATTCAACTGGTTCAACAGTTTCCCACTTCTCTGTTAAAAATTTTGGTTGATGTAGTGATTTAAAATGAAAGCCCGAAAAGATATCTGCTTCTTTGTCTGCATCATTGACCATTACTTGGCAATAAACAAAGGTAGCCTCCATTTTCACACGGACAGCGTCTTCATCAGCAGAATATCTCAAAACAGCAATGGCTGCATCCATATCCTTGTCATTTGGGTCTTGGTCACCTGTGAAGGGTTAATGACTAGGGCCTGGTGCACAGGCTTAAGACAGAAGGCGATTTAATATTCTCATGCCTGCACAGTTCACATAGTTTATGATATCTTTATGATATTAGTCAGTAACTGATAAATTAACTTACATTTTGCTTCCTGAGGTCCTCTGCAGTTTTTCTTTTTATGGTCTTCAATCACCATGTCAGGTATCCAGACCCACTCGATGGATTGTAGTAATGTTCCTACGTAATTACATATAAACATATACAAATACATAATATAAACATTTACAAGACTGAATGTGTGCATAAGGTTGCAATGACATATATACTTACATATATTCCATGTTGTGAGTATGGATCTTCCGGATAAGGAAACAATTCTAAATGAAATTCTGTTATGAAATGTATACAAAATAGAAACATCACATTGAGCTATCATATTTAGGAATTCATGAGTTTTTAAAAATCAGAAAGAAAAAATCCACGTTGAGTCGATTTGTATAAATTACTTAGTATTTTAAATGGCTTCATACTAACCCAACCTTTCATCTTAAAAATATACAAAATTGTTGAATGATTACCGAGTTCTTTGTTGCACAGAGTGGCCCACAAGGTTCCATTTGACTCCTTTGCAATTTCTTCAGAAACCTCTGTGTTAGACTGGTCATACACCTTGATGTCAGGCTCTCGTCCTTCAGGTCTGTGGTCATTTTAGGAGTACTCAAAAAAAGAAAAAAAAAAAAAAAAAAAAGGAAAATAATGTGTTCTGGACAATGACCAGCAACAGGCATCATTAAACATCTCATTTTTTGAAGAGCTTTACAAAGACACACACTTTTATTACATTTAGAAGTACAAAATACAGTTTACTTGAATGAACTAGTTTTCTTGCGTTATTAGATTAAACAAATTTAAACAAATGTTTTTCTGTATTATGTTTCTCATCTGTTTATTATAAAGCTTGATTGCCAGCTCAAACAGGAGTCATCACTAGTGAATTGTAAATGTGTAGGGCACGGGGCAATCCAGGGCTGAAAAAATTCCACTGCCAAATGAGTGGTGGCCCTTGGTTATGACCAGATCAAGTTTGATAAGATTCTATTGGAACAGTTTCTAATAAATCTATATTCAAATCAAAATCAAAATGTATTTATATAGTGCTTTTTACAACAGATGTTGTCACAAAGCAGCTTTACAAATGTCCAAGTCCAAGCCCCCAGTGAGCAAGACAAGCGTGACAGTGGCAAAGAAAACCTCCCTAGAACATGAGGAGGAAACCTTGTGAGGATCCAATAAAAAATGAACAAATACGCAATTAATGTCTAGTCCAACTTTCTAGAGGTAATAGTCTAGAGGGCCGATCTTGCGCATGTGTCCGAGATCCATCCCGCAAGACAACCTCTATCAAGGGTAACGGAGATGTAGTAGGCTAGGGTGGAGGTGTGGTGGGGACATCAGGGGGTGGTGGAAGTAGCCATGGCAGTAACATCATGACATCAGGGATAGATGTACCTCGGCAGAAAGAGAGACTAGATTATTATGCATGTCCAAGTATGAGGGTGTGTAAACTAGGGAACTATAATGTGCAATGATGGACTCTGGCAGATGTAGCTATGGCAGCACAGCTAAAAGGAAAGAGCCAAAAGGAAAAACAGGCATGAAAGCACACTGGAACATCAGCTCCCCGCCGCTCTCAGTCAACAAACCTGAGTGACAAAAGAGAGGTGAAGTGATCATAACATCCCAGTTTACCATAACTCTCAATGCCCATGGACCCCCAGATCTACACCTTAGCCTAAGAAGGAAAGTAGCTAATAAAATGCCTGACTGTACAGATAGGTTTTCACACTAGCCTTAAATATTGAGACTGTGTCTGAGTCTCGAACATTTACAGGAAGGTTATTCCATAGTATGGAAGCTTTATAGGAAAAGGCTCTGCCTCCTGCAGTAGATTTTCTTATTTGGGTACTAGTAAAGAGCCTGCAACTTTTGATCTAAGCAGATGTGGTGGATCGTAATACCACTCAGTGCTTTGTAGGTTATTAGGAGTATTTATAATCAATATGAAATTTTACTGTGAGCCAATGTAAAGTAGCTAAGATAGGAGTGATGTGATTTTCTAGTTCTAGTAAGAACTCTGGCTGCTGCATTTTGAACTAGCTGGAGCTTGTTTAGGCACTTAATGGTACAGTCAGATAGTAAAACATTACAGTAGTCCAATCTTGAAGTAATAAATGCATGGACTAGCTTTCCTGCATCATGTGAGGAGAGTATGTTCCTAATCTTTCAAATGTTCCTATGGTGGAGAAAGGTGGTCCTAGGAATATTATTTACATGAGCTTCGGACGAGGGACTGGGATCCATAATAACTCCAAGATCTTTAACTGTTAGAGAAAATGTGATTGGGAGACCATTAAGGTTCACTGAGTAATTAGAGAGTGAGGACCTAGCTGTCCCTGGGCCTAATAGAAGCAATGTTTTTTTCAGGATTAAGTGAGAGAAAGTTTTCAACATCCAGTGTCTGACATCCTTTATGCATTTGTCAATAATACTAAACTGATACATGTCCTCTGGTTTAGCTGAGACATATAGCTGAGTATCCTCAGCGTAGCAGTGAAAACTAGCATAGTGATTACATATAATGTAACCTAGAGGTAGCATATATAAAGAAAAAGCAAAGGCTCTAGAACGGATGCTTGTGGGATTATATGCTTGTTGTATGCAAATAATTCTCCATTTATGTTAACAAACTGGTAGAGACAAACTAGATAAAAATGTAAACCATAAAGGGCTATTCCTCTAATCCCAACAAAACATTTGAATGATTTAGGAACGTAGCCAAGGTTCAAGGAGGAGTTTATTAAATTTAGGTTCAATTACTTCAAGTAGGATTTTCCTAAGAAAGTGTGTGGGCAGTGAATCTAGTACGCAAGTGGAGGATTTTGAGTGTGAGCTCAGAGATGTAAATTCTGGCTCTTGGATAGGTGTAAAGGATTCTAGAGTCATTTTTGCCTTGGTTGATCTGATCTCTAAGTAGTTGCCCAATGTCCTGTTAATACTCTTAATGTTATCTCTAATGTGCTTAATTTATTCATTGAAGAAATTCATGAACCCATTACTACTGTGTGATGTTGTAATCTGAGCATTGGTGTCATCTTTATTCCTAGTTAGATGTGCAGTTGTACTAAAAAGAAATCTAGGATTATTTTTGTTATTTTCTCTTAGGGTTGAAAGATAAGATGTTTTAGCAGTAATAAGTGCTTTTCTGTGCTTGAGAAGGCTCTCCTTCCATGCAAACTGGAAGATTACAAGCTTAGTGTGGCCCCATTTATGTTCTATTTTCAAGTGTTTTATTTTAAATTGTGAATGTGGTCATTATACCAAGGTACTAATTTTTTGTACCTAATTTTTTTATTCTTAAGTGGAGCAACATGATTGAGTGTGCTGCGGAATACTGATTCTAAGCATTCAGTTATTTGATCACGTTCCATGGGGTTTGAGGGTATCCTAGTCATAAATGATAAGTCTGGGAGATTCACAATAAATCTAGGTGCAGTGGCTGACGTGATCGTGCATCTGGTATGATAGCGACACGAGGTTACTATATTGTGGCTCATACGTAGTTCAAATGAAATTAGGGAATGGTCTGAGAAGGCATCTGACTGGGGTTGTATAACTACGTTCTCTATGTCTACACCATGTCAGTACTAATTCAAGCGTATGTCCACCAGAGTGTATGGGTTCTCTTATATATTGGGTGAAACCAATTGACTCTAATATAGAACTAAAGGCCGATCTCAGAGGGTCTTGGGCACTGTCAAAGTGAATATTGAAAACAACAACAATAATGGCTTTTTCAACTAGAGTGGCTAGATTAGAAGGGAAATCTACAAATGCCTTAATAAGTTCTGAGTCGGGTCTGTGACGGCACAGAGGAGGCGAGGTTGTGGGTAAGCGCTCTTTATTGTCCATGTCCAGTCGGAGTCTGAAAGGACTAATGAAAAATAAGAAACAGCAATATCGCAACAGTAGTAGCGTTGCGTCTTTCGTAGGCAAACGCAGCTCCGTGGTCAACTAATGTGCAGAGCTATTTATCGGGACCTGTGGGTGTAACTAGCGGGGAATAAAGAATAAGGAACAGGTGAACACAATTAATAGGTAGGTGATTGGGAGCGGGGCAGGTAGGGGGTGTGATTCCGAGCAGGAGTGGGCGTGTCCTTCCTGTTGGATGATCGGCCAACTGTGACAGGGTCCTGGTGGCCTCTAGATGCCATTTAGTGGAAGAGGCTGGGTGGGGTTCTTATCGCTGGCTATATCATTTATGCTAGTAAACATTATTTCAAAGGACTAAAAATCATAACCAGTTTTCTGGTTTATGGCTAACATGTCAGTATGAATAACTGCAATGCCACTTCCATGACCAGTTAGGCAAGGGTGGTGTACATAGCTGTAGCCAGAAGAGCACACTTAATTTAAAGCTATGTACTCATTTGGCTTGATCCAGGTTTCTGTTAGGTAAAGTACATTAAATCTATGATCTGTTAGGATTTCATTTATCATGAGCTCTTTAGATGTGAGGGATCTAACATTAAGCTAAGTTTTAGATAAAAGGTGCAGGCAGTGTTCTGTGAATAGGTTACTTTAATAGTAATTAAGTTATTAAGACACATTTTTCTGCTTAGCTTGGGGAACGGACACAGTGTCAATATGATGAACCTCGGGTGACGTCACATAGCAACCAGCAGACGGTTGGTTTAGCCTCTTTGTCTGCTGCCTGGCCTCTGCTCTGGATTGTCATAGATCAACTAGGTCTGTCATGAGACTATGGCTTATGTTACAGGAAAGGAGAGCAGCATCCTCCCTAGTAGGATGGATACCACCCCACCCTAAAAGGACAGGCTTGCCCTCACATGCGTTCCAATTATCTATATTATCCCACATTGTTTTGTGAACATCACTTGGATAGTCGGCAGTTCAGCAAACATAACCAGCTGTAGGTTATATTGCTGCGCCATGTTGGGATGGGACCAGAAAATCCTGCAGCATCGGACATCGCCTTCACAAACTGAAACACCTCTTCAATATTTTTTTTAGTGGATAACGAGAACCTATGCTTGTCTAACACCTTAAGATTACCTGCAATGCTTGGCGCCCTGGCCCCTGGTATACAGCTAACTACAGCTGCTGGTGTCCCTAAAGTCTTAGCTAATTTCATGTGTCGCAAAATATAATCCCCCATAATCAGAGCTTTTTCAACAGGCTTCTCAACGGGTGCCTCGCTGAGTGGAGCAAACCTGTTGGACACGCGAATTCGGGATGTTGTAGTGCTCCCATGGGCAGCTATTCCGCCATAATATCCCCCCTTTGCCCTGCAGCAAGGGCTGTAGTGCCGGAGTTGAGGACTTGCTAACTTCCCCTAAGGCGTCCAGAGCTTGTACTTCTAGTTCCTACATAGGTCTAACATTTACAAGGTCTGGATGCGCACTTCTAGCGCTAGAATCTGCACTGAAGGAGAACAAAGCCAAAACAGTTTTTCTACCACCCAGGAGTGGTAGCCTTTGCCCATTACCAGTGCAAATTTAGACTGTACCACTTTTTCAAAAATCCATATTAAAATGCTCTTTAATGGGCTTGGAGACAGTTTGGTTATCTATTTCTCAGAAATTTTCCATAATGCCAAAATAGTTCCACTACCACATAAGAGTAGTGTACATTTGCTATGAGCAGAGTACATTTGGACAGATTTCACTGTACAATGTTTTCATAAATCCATTTTAAAATCTTATTACATTTAGGCAAATTAATGCGTTCATTTCATATAGGGTGAATCTGGATATCTATTTTGCAGAAATTTCCCATAATGCCAAAACAATTATATGACAAGAGTAGTAATCCTCGACTATCACCAGTGCAAGTTTAGTCACATTCTACTGTACCATTTGTTCATAAATCCATATTAAAATCCCAATATTGATAATAGAGCTTGGGACAGTATGGACAGCTATTTCTCAAAATTTTCCATAAAGCCAAAACAATTCTAGTACCACATAAGAGTAGGAGCCCTTGGCTATCATGAGTGCAATTATGACCAGATTCAACTATACTATATATTCATAAATCATTTTTAGTCATACTACCTTTGGTCAGATTAATATATTCATATCATAAAGGCTGATTTTGGTTAGCTGTTTCTCAGAGTTTTCCTATAATGTCAAGAAGGGTAGCCCTTGGTTATGATCACTGCAAGTTTGGACAGATTCTACTGTACCATTTTGTCAAAAATCTATTTAAAAAACCCAAAAGCTTTAATGGGGCCTACGGACAATATGGCAATCAAATTCCCAGAATTTTCCCATAATGCCAAAACATTTCCACTGCTAATCAAGAGAGGTAGCCCTTAGCTATCAACATTGCAAGTTCGGGAAGATTTTATTGTACCATTTTTACCCCCCCCCCCCCCCCCCAAAAAAAAAAAAAGCAGTGTAATAAGTTGACTTACAAATTCAAGCTGTTGGAGTTTGTGTTCAGTTCAGTTTTTCATATGGGTTTATGAAAAAATGGCTCATGAAATCTGGCCAGACTTACTCTGCTGATGGGCAAGGGTTCCTGCTCTCATGTGCTAGTGGAAGTGTTTTGGCATTACAGGAACTTTCTGAGAAGCATATCTAAATTCAGCCAATACGAAATGAGAATATTAACTTGCCTTAAGGTAATATGACTTTAATATGAATTTATGAAAAAAAGGTACAGTGAAATTTGTCAGTACTTACTCTGTGGATAGCCAAGGTACATTACTCTTATGTGGTAATGACACTGTTTTAGCTTTATGGGACATTTCTGAGAAATAGATAACCAAACTGTCTCCAAGCCCATTAGAGAGCATTTTAATATGGATTTTTGAAAAGTTGTACAGTAGAATCTGTCCAAATTTGCACCGGGGATTGGCAAAGGCTACCACTCTTGGGTGGTAGTAGAACTGTTTTGGCATTATGGAAAAATTCAGAAAAAATATGTAACCATACTTCCTCTGAATTAATTGGGCATGTAAACATCATTACAAATACAAGAACATCAATATAGATTTATTAAAAACTGGTGCAGTAGAATCTTTTCAAACCTGACCTGGTGATAGCCAAGAGCCACCACTCATTTGGCAGTGGAATTTTTCAAATCTGGAGTACCCCATGCCCTACACATTTGCAACACTTCACTAGTGATAACCCCTGTTTGAGCTACCAATCAAGCTCTATAATAAACGTCTGAGAAACGTTATGTAGAAAAAACATTCTGCACAATGCTTATTAAGATGTTTAAGTATATTACTAATTGTGTTTAATCTAATGATGAAAGTAAACTAGTTCATTCAAGTAAACTGTATTTTGTACTTTTAAATGTGGTAAAAGTATGTGTATTCCTCAAAGCTCTTCAAAAAACATGCAAGTTTATATTTCTCTTTGCTTGGGGAGCGTTAGATTGCGGTGAGCAACGAAATACCGTAAAAATGTTAGAATTTTGTAGTCTACGTAAAGTTGCCAAAATAAATTAATTCAATAATCATTAGTTATAATCTTCTTAATAATTTAGTACACTGCTCTGATAATATAATAATATTTGCTATAATACTGTACTACCTCATTACATTACTGAGAATATATTAGATTTTCAAGTTGATACTATATTGCAGTATTGGGCATTTATTACATTTTCAGATAACAAATATCTAAATCTTATCACAGGAAGCTTTATCACACGCTTATCTCTGTCTATGAATCAAATTTTCGACACAACAGTGATACTTCTAATCAACAGAAATGATTGGCAAAGTATAAATTCTGGGCTGCATCACACAGCGTTTCCGGAATTGTTAGTGGAGGCGGAGTAATGGAAAGAATAGTCATTGTTCTTTATTAATATGTATATAAACAGATTTTCAGAATAAATTGCAATAATTATGTTCCAGTTGGATTTTCATTTAATATAACAAATTGGCCACTAGATGGCTCTCCAGTGCAGCTAAACTGACAT
Organism: Electrophorus electricus; assembly: GCF_041902795.1. Taxonomy (NCBI): domain Eukaryota; kingdom Metazoa; phylum Chordata; class Actinopteri; order Gymnotiformes; family Gymnotidae; genus Electrophorus; species Electrophorus electricus. The sequence goes on along the minus strand of NC_137515.1, from coordinate 7,015,166 downwards.
TTTTGGTTCCATGATACTTTCAATTACCACTAAGTTTTGGCTGTGTATGAAATAGCCTACTACATATCACTCATGTCCTGATTGGGCCCTAAATCAGTATGCTGTATGCCATATGCAACCAAAATAAATTTTTACACTACAGAAATATACCAGGTTGATGTGCTACTTCAACCAAATACTCCAGTACTTGACCAGAGCTATCTTCATGGTGTACTGCATCCTGTCATGCAACGATAACAGAATGTCTTTTACAAGTGGGCCCTCATATGTTCATGTGACCTTGTAGTATAGTTTGCATTTGTTGCATACTGGATACTATACTGCATACTACTACAGGGACAAGTATACGGTATATATTGAGTGTATATGCAGTATACATGGTGTAGGACGCTATTTCGGAGATAGCCTTTATCAAACAAATTAGTGCAAACCGTTGGGAGGCTTTTTTGTAATCATGTGATAGATAAGGGTATGATACTGTGATGTGGAGCAATCACCAGGTAGACGCATCCGCTGAGCAAGATTTATTAGGGGCTAATCCAAAATCAGAGTCATTAGAACGGTCCAGGCTCAAATTACCAACAAGGAGAGTAATGGGATACATAACAGGGAACCAAACAATGAAGATAAAAAAATCAAGCAGGATACATCAGAACAATAACACCAGTAGCTACACAAACACATGCAGTGATATGAACAAGTAACAAACACAAGCAATTGCATACATGGCATGGATTCACAATGAAAAGCAAACTAGGACAGAAAACACAGGGTATATATATATACAAATACTAATAAAAACTAACAAGGAACAGGATACAAATGAGACAGTGAAATCCAAAACAAGGAACGGAGAAAATAAAACACTGACATGAGACAGGGAAACTGTGGAGACAGAGATGCTAGCAAGGGGCCAAGTCATGACAGATACAAAATGCATATAATCAAAATTTACTCGAATGCAGAAAAGATAACTGGCAGTCGCTAGAGAAGATTCTTTGCACAACCGAAGCTGCTGCTTTCACGACTTCATGTCCTGGTCTACTCAGCTCTCTTAGGGCCATCATAAAGAAAACAGTGATTGTCTTCATGAAGACAATGAAAACAAATGAAATGTATCTTGTTCCTGAGGTAGTACGTCATTGCAGCAGGCTGTGTAAAGGAGTGTAAGACAAAATCAGGCTTACTGTATAAGGGAGTATAAGACAACATCAGTATTACTGTGTAAGGGAGTGTAAGACAACATCAATTTTACTGTGTAAGGAAGAGTAACACAAAATCAGTCTTACCGTGCTTAACTTTACAACTGACTTCTCTCCCAGGACTGTTATTGATGATGTCAAAGACATTGGATGAAGTGAAGATGGCAAAGGTCATGAAGTGGTTGTTACCATGGAGACATGGCAGACCATTAATGGAATGTCTGGAACATGTTGTTCTCTCACCTGTACGTTTCACCTTCTCTTTGCTGTAATACATTTGTAATGAAACTGTTATCATATATGTGTTTTTGTGTATTAATTGCATTAATGATATTCATAACTCTTTAGAGATGCTATTACATTTATGGTTATTAGACTGATAGCAGTTTATCTGCAGCAATAATGCAACACAAACAAACAGACAGGCCAGTGTCGCAGCCACAGGGGACACGGGAGAATTAGGGGAGCCACAGGGTGTGGTTACAGGAGTCTATGGGGAGCCACAGGGTGTGGTTACAGGAGTCTATGGGGAGCCACAGGGTGTGGCTACAGGAGTCTATGGGGAGCCACAGGGTGTGGCTACAGGAGTCTATGGGGAGCCACAGGGTGTGGCTACAGGAGTCTATGGGGAGCCACAGGGTGTGGCTACAGGAGTCTATGGGGAGCCACAGGGTGTGGCTACAGGAGTCTATGGGGAGCCACAGGGTGTGGCTACAGGAGTCTATGGGGAGCCACAGGGTGTGGCTACAGGAGTCTCTGTGGAGCCACAGGGTGTGGTTACAGGAGCCTATGGGGAGCCACAGGGTGTGGCTACAGGAGTCTCTGTGGAGCCACGGGACGTGGCCACTGGAGTCACTGGAGTGCCATGGGGTGAAGCCACAAGAACAAGTTGGGTGGCTGGCAGGTCCAGAGGTGCAGCTGCTGCTGGGGGCAGGTCTGGCAGGTCTAATGCACTCGACGCAGACTGAGTGTCCCCAAGAAAACTGGACGTGGCCTAAGTAACATGTTCCACACCTGTGTTAGGAACTGGCGGGGCGGCTTCTTCCATTTCAGGGTCTGGAGGCTGGATGAGCATAGAAACCCTCTCGGACCCACAGCCCTCCACACACGCATAATCAGATAGACCTGGTGGCCATTGAGAGCTTGACACCTGAGTACATAGCCCTTAAGTTAAGGATCTTAACTTTGGTTTGTGATACTGTATTTAACAGATGATGAAAGGGGTTCAGAAGTAGGTCCTTGATTGATTTCTTGGCCTTAACCTTTGCAGTCTTCACACACATGGGTTTCATCATGAGCTGAGCAGATATGGACCAATGACGCACCACTCTTTTTCCTGGCAGAACAAAAAGCATCTTCTTAGGTAATCCTGAATGTTACACTTGTTAAAATCCTGCGTGACTGCATGTATCACGGCCCAGATAAAATCAGTTTCACACTTTTGTGGTTGCAGCCAAATCCTAAATCCACTGAAAAAATCTCTGCCCAGACAAGCTAACCTGTCTTCATCAGCACATGCAATTTTCTTGCTGTGCACAAGCATTAGTGTACATTCACCAAGTTGTGACTTTAAGATTTCACTGTCTGGATTTTTATAGTGTCTCTGATGGCATTCCCCTTGAGAATGGCAAATATTTCCTATCACCTTAACCCTTATGACAATTTTGCTTTGGTTCTTCTATGGCCTTTTAGTTAACATAAGTTGATAAGAAGTACAGATACTGAATTTGCACACTGCTTTTCCTTGCCAATATGGGCTTTTTTGTGAAAGAGGTTTTCGAACTCTATTATACTTAAAGGTCAATACACAAAATGTATTCACCCCTGAAATTTTACTCGCCATGAAATCTTACTGTCCATTAGAGCCTCATATCGATTGCCTCCTTCTGGCTTTATTGCCTACAATTCTGTTTGAGACAAGGCAGTCCTAAAGTGTGAGGAACAGGCTGGTGCACCACTTGGTGTCTAATTTATATTTTCTTCATTGCCATCATCATCGTCGTGATCATCGTCATCATCACCGTTATCATTTTCAGCAAGTTCAGCTTTTTCATCTGACTGAAATAATCGTTTGTTTTTCCTTCTTTTCATCATGTGGACATTTTGTCCTCTATGCTTTTATGGTGTACACATTTTGTGTGAAACCAGTCTTTGCAGTCATCACACTGCGCATATGGCAAACACAAAAAACTGGCTCCAAGTCGTCAGATGTAATTGCTTTTTCAGCGTCATTGGAAGAACTTTCCACACGATCAGCTTTTTTTTAACTGCGCTCTGGATTCTAAACGACGTCTGTGCTCGTGCCAAATCTTATAGTCATTTTCTGATCCGCAACTTGTTGTTCAAAATGTCAGTAGCTATTCTACCCCATACAGTATATGGATTCCTGTAGCCTTCATGATCCCAGAACTCTGAGATTTCTTTGAAACTGACTTAAAATTGTGTCCTCACTTTCGTTTTGGTTTTTCGCAAAGTTTCCACAGCATGACAAGGTGAAAAAAAAAAAAAGATACTTGAATAGTTCAGGTACCACCATCAATGTTCATGATCCGTTTGAGCTCAAACACAAACTCTCCAATGCAGTTTTTCCTATTAGTTCTAATATAAAACATTCCAGTATCCGGCGAATAAGATACAATATAAAATGCGAACAGAACCGTTTTTCATCCGCTATCAGTTTTCAGTACGCTATCTGGTTAAACGTAATGGACCTCTCCTTTTCGTCCTAGTCCACGAGGTGCCACGTGGTTTTATATTTTTGTTTAGTTCCGTCAGCTTGCCACCATGTGCTTTGTGTTTCCGCCCTGTTCCCCTCGTTGCCACGCCCCGTTGTGAGCGTCCTCGGCTTCGCCTGCGTCTGGTCACGCCCCGTAATTAATGCGCGCATTTAGCCTGTTCCTCTGTCCTGGCTCTGCTTTGTTGGTTCCCGCCTGTATGTTTGTACTGACTATTATGGTCCACGCTTGTGCCTATTTGTGAGATTAAGTGCTAGTCAGTGTTCGCTAAGTGTTTGTTCGACGAGTTCTGGGTGCGCTTATTTAATAGCCGTTTAATCCGTGCGCGACTCGCACTTCCATCCAGCCTCACTTAAGTCAAATGAAAAAATGGGTTGTATGGTCACGAGTCCCGAGGAGAACGTGGCAGACATAGATAGCACCTTCTTAATATAATTGTCATGTTCTCTCAAATATTGAAATTTAAAAATTGCAAGGGACGACTTCACTTATTTCAAAGACATTTCACAGGGTAGATTGCTCAAGTTGTACTCAGTCATAATTGTAAGTCGCTTTAGATAAAAGCGATTTATAAAAAAAAAATATATATATATATATATATATATATATATAGATAGATAGATAGATAGATAGATAGATAGATAGATAGATAGATAGATAGATAGAGATAGATAGCTTCAACATGTCATCAGTACACACTTATTGTAAGTAAAATTTTGGTTTTAAAACTAATTTTTAAATATCTGAAACCAAGATGACAGTGGCTGTAATGCAAATTACACAAATCACCGTGGGCCAGACAAAAAACAGGTCTGTCTAGCCCAACATGAATAAGGCCACCAGTATGGCTCTGAAATTTGCCTTTTGATTCAATTTATCTGTGGGCACCATTGCTCAGTTGTGCCATGTTGCCAGTTAGATTTCAGGTATAAAATGATCCTGGGCCAGGCTAAAATCAGGTTTTTCTTACAATATATTAGGCCTTCATTACAGGGTATTAGGCTTTCAGTATGCATCTTATGTCTAGCATAACATTCCAAAAAGACAGCATTTAGTGTCTACGTTCAATAACACGACGGATATATGTTGGAGTTGAATTTAGAACTCAGATTGTCTCCGTTGTTTGCCCAAACAATACTGCCCTCTACTGGTACATAACGATAACAGTAAGTGTAAGTAATACACAACACATCTGAAATTTCCCCTTTGTATTCCTTTACCTGAGTGCAGATTGTATCATGTTGGCAGTTGTGATGTAGATCACCATGGGCCAGACTAAAATCAAATTCTCCTCATACAAAGAGACTTGTTCCCTCTTGAAAATATCCTGTGTCTGGCCTGTGGTTATTTAAACTCTCAAACCTTCTTCTTCCGATTAATTTAATCCCTGAATGTATCATGTTCTCTGTTAGTTTTGACGTATAAAATCACCAAGAGCCAGACTAAAAATATTTTTGCTTATAGTAGAAATGTAGCCTAAAACAATGTGCATATAGAAATGATATTATACGCTTATGATTAATTAATTGATATTGATATATCTTACAAAATATTTTAATTAGATTTCACTCAAATGTTTACATTCACAATATCAGCATGAATTTATAACAAATTTATGATCACATCTTTATTTAGTTCATCAGTTTCTGTAAAACATAAAGTGCGCAGTAAATGTCAATCGTGAACACTCCCTTCATGAATAAGGAACGAAAACCAGCTGGCGAATAAGTAACCGAACGAACCGGAAGCGGCGGAGAAGTAACCAGCGTCAGCGTCGTGTGAACATCGGAGGGTAGAGTGAAAAATAACTATAGTGGACAATGCTGCAAAACACGGGGTGAGCTGGTTTTAGGTGGCTAACTAGCTAGTTAGCATAGCTATTCGTGAATTCCTGAATGCAAATTTGTTTAGCTATCTCGCTAACATTAGAATGTAATGCGTATAAGCTGTTAGTTGGTTAGTATGTGTTAAACGACTCAGGTATTTCGCATACATCACGGAATATCAATTCACCTCGAGCTTTTCTTAAGTTATTCAATCAAAGCTAAACCAAACTAGCCAACTAGCTTAGCTAGCATTAAAAATGCATGCAAGGAGAAACACGCCATTCATGAAGCCTTCCTAACGCACCATGATTGCCAACCTACCTGTTTACAACTAGTTTCGCAATATATGAGAGTATACGTAATAGTTTAATATAAGCTAATAAATATTTGTCTTATGAATTCCACCAAAACCATTCATTTCGATATTTGAGTAATCTTACGTCTACTGTGTATATTATGCGGTTTGTGTATGTGGGAACACGCGAGCCAATGATTTATTATACGGAGGGGTCAAACTCCGCCCCGTAAATATTTTCTAAAAGTTTTAAAAGTGTGATTACAACTTGGTCTAATGTATTGTTTTCTGCTCTACACTATATCTGTTGTGTACATGTTAATGGGTTTTGTTTTGGGAAGGGATAGAGTAATTCTAATTCGTCGCTCCGATTTTACTTTCGACCTTCCTCCGTTAGCTCATAGTATTAACTCGGCTCCACTTTAGGAAGAACAAAGCCTGTCGCTGTAGCCAGCGTGGAGATGTGGGTCTCTGCACAGAGTAGCCGGTGTGTCGAAAGCTTAGTGGGCGGATCAATGTGTGTGTGTGTCGAAACGTGGGGGGTGTTGAAAGTAGGCTGACCACGCAAATAACTTCCTATGTGATTTCTGGAAATGTCCCCTCTGAGGTCATCCTCACAGAAGGACCATCGAGGATCCAGTCTTCTGCCAAGTGTTAGTAAGCAGCTAAAGAGCATCTTACCCAAAGCAAGTTCTTGCAAGTACATGTTTAATGCAGCAAGTCGCGATTCCTTCTTGACTGCAGCTAGAATACTACTATTTAGTTAGTCATCTGATCTCCCCTTGACTGTATTGCCAGCATGCTAGTTTTCCCAGTTAGATGGTGCATATTGGGCCCGAGCTTGAAGGAGGAAAAAAACCAACAACTTTTATATATATATATATATATATATATATATATATATATATATATATATATATATATATATATATATAATGCTTTATAAAGCAGCTAAAAATGTAAAGCATACCTATTAAAAACTAAATACTTTCGAGACGTGCAAATAAAATAATTTAAATGTCCTTCAGAATTTATAATTACTGGTCTGCACATTTTATATCAGCGTTTTAATTAGGCCACGTTGGTTTAACTAACTAACACACACGCAAACTGTATAATACACACAGGTAGGATACAGATGTAAAATTATAGAAATATTGAAAGGAATTGTTTTGGTGAAATTCATAAGACAAATATAAGTTTAAATGAACCTGTTACATATAACATACCTAAATAAACTCAGCGCAGCTGCACCGAGGCTTTTTAATACTTTTAATTTTTAATGCTACCTGCGATTTTAATGCTCTCCGGTGATACTGTCCTGTTCTCCCATCTTGAAAATATATTTTAATATGAATATAATTCAACTTTACAACTCCTGTCTGAGTTATTTCATCAAGTTTTATCTTGCCTAGAGTATCGCTCGTTGTGTGCTTTTATCCACCTGTATGCCTTCAGAAAGCTGTCCGGACGCACCCTGTTCATAACGGGTGCAAGTAGAGGCATCGGTAAAGCCATCGCTCTCAAAGCTGCCAGGGACGGTGCCAATGTGGTCATAGCGGCCAAAACCGCCGAAGCGCACCCCAAACTGCCTGGCACTATCTACACAGCCGCTGAAGAAAGTAAGTCTCGAAAGAATTGCACGATGAGGAATTTGTGTTGACTTGGTTCTGAGATTATCGGTGCATCCCGATTGCCTACTACACACCAATACTATAACGGATGCTACTGATCGTCATAGTAGGGGTTGGCAGCTTACACAAAACGTTAAGATGTCACTTTGTTTCGTGCTAAAAGGAAATGATGACGCATTGCTATGCCAGCATACGTCATTGTAAGCTGTGACGTGATTTAGACGTTGGTATTCTACCTCGATTATAAATATTCACCTAAATTTAGCTGCCGTCAGTTAGGTAGCTCACTAGCTAATTAGCATGCTTACAAAGGGCAAACACAGCTAGGTGGCTACGGCGCGTTTTAAAGAGTTTTCTTACTAAACTAGTAGCCATTTATTATACGTATGTCATTTATTTTACTTAAGTAAACAAATAAATCTTAAGTTGTCACATTTAAACATCCGTTCTGCTGCCACATCGTTGCTAAACTTGTGTCATTGTCTGACGTTTTTTTCCCAGACGTGAGTAGCTCCGCTCTTTCCATTTTAAATTATATTATTGGACTATAGTGTCCACCCAAACCATACTCAAAAAACAAACAAACGGCTGGTTCAACATTTGCATAGTGGATTTTTTGGTTTACTCAATTTTGACATTTTTAATTATACAAGTTTTAACAAGAGAACGCCTTGTATCTGGCAGTCGAAGCGGCGGGCGGAAAGGCCTTACCGTGCATCGTTGATGTTCGGGATGAAAAGCAGGTCAATGTTGCCGTAGAAAACGCGGTGCATAAATTTGGAGGTGAGTGAGACAAGTCTAGTCGGACAAGGATGGTGTCGGTATGCAAAATGGGGAACTAAGGGCCAGGTGTCTTGTGACTTGTGTATTGTGACTTGCATCTTGGTAACCACAGGGATCGACATCTTGGTGAATAATGCTAGTGCAATCAACCTGACGGGGACCCTAGAAACACCCATGAAGAAAGTGGATCTTATGTTGGGTATCAATCTCAGAGGAACATATATGACGTGAGTCAAAATAAAATGTATTTTTGTTGTGTGCATACATTTTATAAATTTTTTGCTGTCTTTTTAAATTTGTATTGTTCACAATCATTGCGTCTTCCTAGTTCACCATTTACAGTTCTGCTAGAGTACCCCTGGAAAACTTCTAGTTACGTTAAAAAGCATTATGTGCAATGTTCGGATCCAGACAGCAGAATGTTAATGTGTACATTGTAGAATGCTTTATAAATGCAACCTACAGTACACGCTTTCCCCTCTGTTTTTAACACAAAATGGTGAAATATTTAGTGTGTTAAAGAATTTGGTGTTTAATGTCTTTCACTGTTATATGATGATTTTTAAAAATAAATAAATTCAGGTTGTATTTGTTTCCACCAAATACTTTCTAATTGTTATCCTTATCATGAATTAGGTCCAAGCTTTGTATCCCACACCTACTGAAGAGTAAAAATCCACACATCCTCAACCTCAGTCCACCACTTAACCTTAATCCTGTCTGGTTTAAGAATCACACAGGTAAGAAAATGGATATCTGAAACCATTCTATTGGATTGGCCATTACAGTATGAGCTCTGTATTTAAATTTGGTTCCTGTGTGCACAGCATACACAATGGCAAAATATGGCATGTCTATGTGTGTCCTTGGAATGGCTGAAGAATTCCAGGGATCCGTTGCTGTTAACGCCTTATGGCCCAAGACAGGTGAGTTTTGATTGGTGGTGGTGGTGGTGTTCAATTGTTTTTAGTTTTTCCAATGTTCATAGTTCCATACCCTGTGACACTGCTCTGAATCTGCTCTTCTTGCCTGTTTGCTAAAGCTATTCAGACGGCGGCTATGGATATGCTCGGTGGGCCAGGAATAGCAAAACAGTGCCGGAAAGTTGAAATAATGGCAGATGCTGCTTATGCTGTACTTAGCAAACCCGTCAGCTATACAGGACAGTTTGTCATTGATGAGGACATTCTCAGGAAGGAAGGCATTAAAGACTTTGATGTATATGCAGTCAAGCCAGGTAAGTTGTTTTAAAATTTGAACCGATACCTTTACTTTGTCATTTTTGCTAAAGAATTTAAAATGGTTCACCTTTTAAATGTAGAAAGATGTGTAAAATTTTCAGATAGCATCAAAACTAAGTGTTCTTTTCCATTGTTTGTTTTGTCTGAGTTGTTTTAAAAGTTAACAACAACAGGAAACAAAGGGTACCGTGGGTCATTTAAGTTTACAGTGGTATTTTCCACGTTCAGGTCATCCTTTGCTTCCGGACTTCTTTCTGGATGAAGAACCACAGAAGGTTCAGAAGCTGATGGAGGATCAAGGTCAGTAACTGATATTCCTTATGCTTATTTTTGGCATGAATAAAACATTGTAAACCTTATTTAAGGTGTGAAGGAAATTAGGTATTTTGTCATTTAAATTTTGAGTGGTGTTTGGGTGATTTGGATTGCCTTTTATTTTACTTTATTCATGGCTTTTGTTTGTTTGTTTATTTTGACTGTACAGGTGCTACTCCTGCTTTCAAGGCTGTTGATGAAGCAGCTGTCAGTGTACGCATCGCCGACATATTTAATGTGTTCAAGAGACGCATCACCACCGAGCTGGTCAAAAGCACGCAGGGAGTCTACAAGTTCGAGCTGTCAGGTGCATCTCAGCTGCCCATATCCTTCACCTCCCTCATTCAGTCCCTGTCTAATGCCACCAACTGAAGCTGAAACCTGTGCCGTGCGGGGTGTTTCCAGGGAAGGATCCAGGAGTGTGGTATGTCGACCTGAAGAACGAGGGTGGCAGCGCAGGCAGTGGTGAACCCCCGAACAACGCTGATGTGGTCATGAGCATGGACAGTGACAACTTTGTCAAGATGTTCACAGGTGAGGGATAGCAAGAGGAACTGCTGTTTGCCAGTTCTCATATTGTCATGCAAATGAAAGCCGTTCTATATGGATTATTACATTTATTGTACTTAAGCTTAACTGTCTTTACATCCTGATGGCTATCACTAAAATAGTTAGGAAGGCAGAGGAGTCTGCTCAGCTACAGGCCATATAAAGGTCTACCAAGCACTTGGTAGGGTCATGAGACTGAATTTCTGTCCAAGCCTGGCAGAAATGAGCAAAAACTGCAATTGATTCTAGGAACCTTAAACAATATACTGAGTATGTCCTCCTGAAAACCAGATTAATGAATGGTAGGTTTAAATGTTTTCATAGGATAAATAAATGCAAATTGTTACAAAGTAATGGATAATTGAAGCAATAACATGACCACTGATGTTGGAAATGTCACCAGGGAATCTAATGCCCACCATGGCCTATATGTCTGGGAAGTTGAAGATCGAAGGAGATCTGTCCCTGGCCATCAAACTGGAGAAGCTAATGGCCTTGATGAACAAGTCCAAGTTGTAACCAGAGATGCTGTAGTGCTTTAAACAGTATGCACCATTACGTTTATTAAAATTAGATTTTTTTAAATTTACGTTTATTAAATCATCAAGAAGGGTCTAGCTACAGACGTCACATGAGGCTGTGGATTCAAGGACGTAGTGTGATCCATTTTGAAAACAAATTACTTTATCAAGTATGGATGTTTTAATAAATGTTCTTTCACTAACTAACTACAGCCTGTTGTTTTACTAATTTAAAGTAGCTAAAACAATTAGTGCCTTATAAGGACTACATTAAATTTGAAATTACGTTCAAACGTAAAAACCATTTATCTCTGCTGCCAAGAATGGACGGACAAACCCACGTCCATTAGTGGTTTTAACCCACTAAGTGAAGGTGAAGAATATCGAGTAAGTATAGGGGAAGATGAAAATAAACACATAGAAACAAAGAAAACGATTTTATGCAATGTAGGGAAACCACATATTAACAGAAAGGGCTAAGAGAAACAAGGAAAAAACCCACAGAAAGGTGTAAGTGGAATACTAATTACCTCAAGAAGCTGGACAGCTATGTTGTAACTAACTGTGTGAGTCTTAGAAACTAATCCTGCTTGGTAACATTACTATATAATGTAATACCATACATCATTTTACGCACAAATGATCGGCCTTTATGTTTCATGTTTATGTCTTTAGGTTAGAATGAATATATTTGTTAGCATCACATAGTGTTATACAGTTTTTCCACAAATTGATTTTGGTAGTGGATATGAAGTGTTTTTCCACATTCTATAAAATAAAAGCAATCATATAAAGTGCTAGTGTGGTTATTTTTGAATGCCTTCATAAATAAATAAATGCAAGTCTAAATAAAGCGTATTTGTCTTTTAATGTAAAAAGTTTGCATGAAAAGGTCCTGCAGAAAGGGGTGGAGAAGATGGTGTGTGCCAATAAAGGTGGTCTGCAGAGACTGTGCAACTCAGTGGCTGTAAGATTTACAGTCTCCTGGGCATCACCAGGCACACACAAGAGGAAGGCCATCAAAGGAAGTCCAACAGACAAAGTCCATCCGTAGCTGTGGACCAAAGAGGTGTATGCTACTAGGGCACAACCTGGAGACTGATCATTCAGTGATCACTCCCTTCAAACCTGAAATACCCAGTGACCCCAAGTAACATCACTGATGATGTTTCCAAGTGCACTAGATGTATTAAACTAATGAACATATTTGGGATCTTAATCAAATTTAAATCATTATTAGGTGTCCAAGCACCAAAGGTGCAGGAACCCTATTGGAATTAGTCTTTTTCTGCCTTTAAATGCGTCACGCAGACTAAACCATAAATCCTACAGGATTGGTCAATAGGTAGTAGTCCCTACCACTACTCAGGTCCAAGATGTCAGTTTGGACTACAGATTGGACCACAGGTGGCGCTACAGTGCACTCAAACACATTTCAGTCCATAAATCTTACACCGTATGTCATAAAGACAAAATTATTTTTTTCCCAGTCATTACTAGTCTTCCAGTCTACAAAAAGCCTCAAGAACCCATAAACTCTGCCCACTTAGATTTTGAGATAATTTGCTTAATGTACAAAATAACACTTTTTTTGAGCGCGAATTTTTAAGGATTTTCACCAAACCTATACAAATTTAAAAACCTATACAGGATTTTCACCAAACCTATACAAATCTGGTATACAGGTATTCACAAGAGTCTGAAGTTTAGCAATTATCGAAAAAAATCTGGAGATTTCTACATACCAATCAATTCAAGAGGTGGAGAGTCCACTGCAAAAACTGCACATAAACAGCTCCAGTGAACGCTTCAATGCAATGACAACTTTAGAGACATGTACCCCATGCGCGTATGGTACACCTGCTTTACTAGGGGGCGCTATAACAGGCAAGTAACTGTCACAATCCCAGATTGTCCAATTCATGTGAAACTTGGTACAATATATGCATGTATGGAACAAGACTATAACTTGGATATTATATCTCCAAAATGGCGGATGTCATCGACCAATCAGCTTTCAGTACACATCTCACAGGCTTCTCATTTGTCTTACTTGAATGGTATGGTCATGTACAAACACACAAACTGACTTCTTATGAATCTATTTGATTCAGTTACTGGAATGTAATACCCCATTACTAATTACAAGGCTTGCACTACTTGTGATAAGATGCATTAAACAACAGAGAAGCATAGTATATTTCTTAGTATTTAAAACCTTCAGCAATACTTCAGAAAGCAACTAGCTTTTCACATTAAGTGCAAAGTGATAAAGAAGAAATTTTAACACCTTTAATTTTGGTGCGGGTACATCCAAATAGCTGCAAATGGAGCTTAGTAGTGTCCATACCAGCATGGTGAGCATTGTCCTTAAAAGCAAAGTAGTCCAGAAGACTAAGAACTTAAAGCAGTTAAAACAATTGGTTAGCACTTGTTAATTATTAACAATGATTAGATCTGAACTGTTAAGAGATGTCAAACATCTACACTATCGTTCACTAAATCCAGTCACAACTGAAGTTCACTGTCATGGTTGGTCCCTTCTAGCGACCCTGTCTCATGTTGCTGTTTACTTTCTCCATTCCTGCTCCTTGTTTTAGTTTTCGCTGTCTGTGTCTTGATTATTGTTTATTCATTCATGTATTTAAACCCTTTCTTGTTCCCTGTGTCTTGACTGTTCATTGTAAATAGGTTCATTTAAGCCGCTGAATGTATGTCTAGCCTCTGGTAATCGTAGCCTCCGTATATGTGAATAGAACCTTGTATGTTATTCCTAGTTGCTCGTGTTTCCAAGCTTCTCTGTATAGCCTGCATCCCCTATTCGCCTTCGTGTGCTTTTGTTTAGTCTATCATGTATTCTCAAACTCTCCATATTGGTAAAGTGACTCTGGATTTGCCCCTAATAAATCTCCGCACATGCGTCCGCATCCTTACCGCTCACCATTACGTTTACATGCTTGTGGCGTATAGTAACAGTAATTGCTATCTTTACGCTATTTGTGTAAGTTGTGCCAATCCTGCTACAAGCTCTTGATGGACATCACTGCAAATGAGTACAATATCTTTAAATGTGCAAGCAACTCATTCATATGACCATTATCAACCGACATACAGCACCATATTCATGGCAGCTTCTTATAAAAAGGGACAAAACCAGATTGCCATGCAACCATGGTAGTAGGCGTTTGGCCTCCAGGTGCTTCACATCAGATCTGAATTAGTGGCAGGATGTAAGAAGAAAGCCTAGATAAAAGGTAGAAAGAAATGCACCAATCCTGCATTAAACACCTCCGTAGAACTGTAAACGCAGCCTCCGTCGGAAAACAAAGGCACGTATCAGAGCTATTATGCAGTGAGAAGTCTTACGACTGAAAAAACATCAAAAGGCTAAACGAATGTCAAAATCTTTATTTTATTTTGTGGTTTAATGCCATAGCAAGTAGTATATGGATGTATATGGTAGTATATGGTTTAATGTATCAGGCATATTCAGACTGACACCAGAAAAAGTCAAGCAGTATTCCATGGAAACGGCACATTCAGCCTAAGCAAAGGGATATAATCATTTTTACATGTCATATACTATAGTATATATATATAGTATAAACAAAAAAGGAAAAATAAACCAAAATAATATCAATAAAGTATAGGGAAATAATAACAATTTTGTATACAAAGACATAATCTTTTATTTTTTGAATGTACAATGGTATTATGAAACTACTTTTCAAAGGAATAGTTTTCAACATAACACCAAAGAACTGCCAGCTTTGTCATACTCTCAACATATCACTTTGTTTTCTGAACGTCACAAATCGTGAATCTAAAAATTACCATTACATTGTAATACCCGATTGCACTACTACTTCATATACAAAAATCCCCCCAAAAACATTAAATCAATCGCATATTTCAACACACCTTGTCCTTCTGAACAATATATGGAAGGAATAATCTGGACTCTAAAGTGTTCCTTTCCATCTTATCTGAATGACTACATAAGTTCAGACACTCTCACACACAACTATGACACTGTCATGGAAACCACCAGCCCTGCAGTGTCTGAAGAGTGGCCTTCACAGGTACAGAGAACAAAAAGGGACTATTGAGACTGACGGCACTATGTTCCACAGCAATGAAACTACATTCTAAAGCTTCTACATCAAAAAGATGTTTGCGACGGAGCTCAGACTAAAATACCTGAGAGATTGTCATAAGACAGAGGATCAAAAATGACCGCTGGTGCTCTCTTTTCTCATTGATGTTTTAGATGGCAATTCACCCATAATGATGCCTGGAAACAGTGTGCAATGTGCGAGATCCAGCACCTCCTGTATGGCCTGTGGCCATCCTAACAGAAGGTGCTCTGTGGCCATGTAGCACCAGCCATCAGTGCTACACATTTTCCTGACTGTTCTATATGAGCAGCACATTATGTTGGGCATAAGCCAACAAACAAACAAAAATATAAGAACACATACTTGATACATCCACCTCCATCATACACGCTAACAGCGTAACAGTGCTCTGACCAACTCATCAAAATTATTAAATCTTTACGAATTACTTATTCAATGATATTGTGACTACGTCTTTTTTTCTACAATTCTAAAAAGTATCATACTTACCAGGAGTTAATCCTTGAGCTATCAGTCAAATGAAATCAAATCAAATTTACTGCTGTAACGCTTTTTACAACAGATGTTGTCATAAAGCAGCTTTACAAATGTCCATGTCCAAGCCCCCTGTGAGCAAGCCAAGGGCGACAGTGGCAAGAAAAAGGCATCCTTGAGTTTGAGAAAGGCGCTATATAAACGCAAATAATAATAATAATAATAATAATAATAATAGTCCAACTTTCAAGAGGTCCTAGTCTTGTCCCGAGGTGTGTCAGAGACCCATCCCAAAAGAGAACATCCATTAAGGGCAACGGAGAAGTAGTAGGCTAGGGTGGTGGTGTGGTGGGCTACAGGAAGGGACATCAGGGGGTGATGGGAGTATCCATGACAGCTGAGACGGGATGAGGCAAAGTAGCATCACAACATCAAGGGTAGGGATACCTCAGCAGAAACAGAGATTAGATTATGCATGTCCAGTTACGAGGGTGTGTAAATTAGGGAACTACAATGTGCAATGATGGACTCCAGCAGATCTAGCTATGGCAGCACAGCTAAAAGGAAAGAGCCAGAAGGAAACACGGGCATGAGGGCACCCTGGAACATCAGCACTCCGCCATCCTCAGTCAACAAACTTGATTGACAAAACAGAGGTGAAGTGACAGCACCATAACATTCCAGTTTACCATAACTCTCGATGCCCATGGACCCCCAGATCTACACCTTAGCCTAGGATGGAAAGTACTTAATAAAATGCCTGATTGTATAGATAGGTTTTCAGCCTAGCCATAAATATTGAGTCTGAATCTCAAACATTTACAGGAAGAATATTCCATAGTGTGGGAGCTTTATAGGAAAAGGCTCTGCGCCCTGTGGTAGATATTCTTGATACTAGTAAAGACCCTGCATCTTTTGATCTAAACAGAGGTGGTGGATTGTAATGCCCTAGGAGTCCTCTAAGATACTGTGGGGCAAGACCATTTAGTGCTTTGTAGGTTATTAGAAGTATTTTATAATCAATACGACATTTTACGGGGAGCCAATGTAAAGTAGCAAAGATAAGAGTGATGTGATCAAACTTTCTAGTTCAAGTAAGAACTCTGGATGCTGCATTTTGAACTAGCTGGGACTAGCTGGAGCCAGATAGTAAGGCATTACAGTAGTCCAGTCTTGAAGTAATAAATGCATGAACTTTTCTGCATCATGTGAGGAGAGTATGTTCCTAATATTTGAAATGTTCCTAAGGTGGAGAAAGGTGGACCTAGAAATATTATTTACATGAGCTTCGAATGAGAGTCTGGGATCCATAATAGCTCCAAGATCTTTAACTGTTAGAGAAGATGTGATTAGGAGACTATTGAGGTTCATAGGGGAATAAGAGCATGAGGACCTAGCTGTATCTGAGCCTAATAGAAGGACCTCTGTTTTGTCAAGATTAAGTGAGAGAAAGTTCCTCAACAACCAGTGTCTGACGTCTTTTATGCATTCCTCAATAATACTAAGCTGGTAAATATCCTCTGGTTTACCTGAGCAAGACGCCCTTTCAATAGTGTAGATGTGTGAAAGTGGAGGGATAAATAGTCCATCCATTTAAACTAAAGGTAAACATGAAATGTGAAAAATGGAAAAAATGGTTCTGTCCTTAAAATGTAATTGTATTTGATATTCTGTGCTTCGTTTGAACAGTGCTGGACAGTAATAACATATTTATATAGCTGGATGTGTCAGTCATGACACAAGAGAGTGGACTGCAAAAAAGGTTTTGAGGTTGATGCTCAGAACACTCATTAATGTTATTAAATGGTACTCATTATATATGGGATAGAGTGTGATACTAATGCCAGAGGTTATGACAGTTGAAAGAATTTTAGATATATGGTGGCAAGTAAAACATACACTGAGAGATAACAAAGTGGCAAAGATCACACACAGGAACAAGGTTTAGTCAAGGCTGGACACCCCCATGTCCAAATGAGAGGAACCACAGAGAGTGGTGGAGGAGAGAGGAGAGAGAAAACAATGAAAAACAACAAAGACAAGACAGGCACACTGATAAACCCACACACCACGAGTCAAACACACAAACCATGCCTAGTTAAAATACATGGGTTATAAATTGTATCATATATGAGATTATATCAAGGAATTTGGGTATAAATGGTGTGTGTCAGAAAAATGTATGTTTTATGACTTATACACAGGCAATATTCACAAGGACTCACTATTTTTGAATTTTTTAATTTTTATTTTAATGAATGGATGCCAATACAGCTCAAAGGCTTTCATTTGATGTTTAACTGATACCTTTAAGTTTTCTAGTGCTGCACATTCTGATAAAATATTTACCAATTGTGCAATACTTGTATTATCTGGCGATGGCCAGCGGCACAAATAAAGGTTGTGTGTCATGGTGGATGGTTAACTGAGGATCAGTCACCCTTGTGCACAGAGAGGGGCTTACTGCCGGTACTCTTAAAACAAGATGATATGTGCTCAGTGGCTGCTTTCCAGAGAGACAGTAGGGAGCTGTCCAGAATGCCTAGAGATAATTTAAAATCTATTCTGTTTCTTGTGCAGCAAGTGCAAATGTCCATCAGTCCCATACCAAGGAATGACAGATCAGATATTGTATCTGCCTGATATTCTGTTCTATTCCTAACCAAGAATCGATATATTGCATATGGTGAATCTGTTTGGTGAGTTTCTTAGTACATATAAAAATAGGTGCTTCTGTCCTCTTTTAGATTTGTGTTTCTGTAATCTGGCTATTTAAATTCTAGGTTTCTTATTTCTCCAATAATATTTTGCAATTAGTAGTGATGTTATGCCATTGGTGGTGACTAGAGTTGTATGATGTTTGTCTACAGCTGGATTTTTTTTTTTTTAAGTAGCAAATAGAAAGCTCGAATTTACTTTGTCAAATGCCTTTTCTGTATCTAGTGACATGAATGCTGTATCCCAGTTATTGTTACTATACCTATTCAAATGAACAATCTATGTATGTTATTTGACGTCTCTCTTTAATAAAACATTTTTTGGCCAGGATGGATTATATATGGAGTCACAAAAAGGAAGAAAGAAAGACAAAATAAAGGCTTTTGAAGGATAACAGATAAGTGCCCGCAAGCTGGAGAAGTGGCTTCAGCAGGAGTAACATTCATTTCAGTCCCAAAAAAAGGCGAAATTCTAGGAACAGCAAAAAATACGGCACTGCTCTCAAACTCTCAGTCCTCTGGCAGAAGGCCCGAATGTGAGGAAAAAGATATTTACACCCACTGAAAGGGAAGAGAGACAATAAAGTTTTTATATAGATAGCCAAGACTCCCTTAGAGAATCTTTTTTATATTTTATGCTCTGCTATAAATTTAAATACCATTGTGATCCCACTATCAACGTGTTAAGATTTTCTTATTATATTTTTAAAGTCAATTTTAGAGTCCCCAAAAAATCAAACATCTAGCTATATTCCTTTTCGGTGTTCACACATTCAGATTCAATCATTTAATCTTCAGATGTTCAAAAAGCTATAGGCCCATTTAGCTCATTTCAATGATGAGATTCGATTGATCGAATTCAGTTCGCAGAAGTCACCCGGTAAAAATAGGGCACTGGTTGGGCACAGGTTGAGCAAAGGTTGAGCGAGTGCTGAAACGGGACTGGTAAACTCGCTGGTCACGTTTTTTCTGGTTTACATGAGGATCATTATTATTCTGTATAATAAGAGACTCTGTGTGAAATGAACTTCATTTAAAAAAGAATACACAGCGATACATAAGAGGACATGACGTGCGGTTATGCATTACGTAAGAGGACATGACGGGAAGTAATGGGTTCTTTAAAAGTCCCCACATAAAAAGGGGATAAAACGATTCCATTTTATTTTGGAGAAACAGCTGTCCTTTACAAGGAAAGTGTGTAAACCAACACAAAGGACTACTTACTTGGTAGTGCTTGACATTGTAGAAAACGTAACAAGTCTCTATATGTAAGCTAACATTCTCGCGTGTGAAGGTAATTATTTTATTTTACCTCTAACAACAGAGGTCTTTGTTTTATATTGGCACTAAGCTAGCTAGGGTTTTATGTCTAGCTCAATAACTATTTAATATTAGCTGCCTTGCTAGCCACCTAGCTATCGTTTAGTTAGCTAACGTTATTTATATGCACATAACCCAATGTCCCTGTAGCGAATGAAGGTATATAGATAAGTATTTTATTATCTACAAGTTAGCAAACGCGTTACAGATGTGTTTTTGCGTAGCTAGCTAGCTATATGCTAAACGTCCCACCTGTGTAGTCCTTAAGTTAGCTAGCGTAGCTATCTACATGTTCGTGTCTTTGGCTAGCGATAAAGTTTCGCTTCCTTGACAGTTATGTTTTCACAGGTTGTGTTATTTATTAGCATGCTAGCCTGTCTACCGAAGACAGACATGCAGGTTTGGGAATTATGGCTAACTATTTTAGTAGCGTCGTCAAATAGTCCTATAACATTTAGACAGCTAGTAACGTTAACCTAGCTGATGTCATTGCTTGTTCAAGCCTATGTTTGTTAGCCAGGTCTTAGCCAGCCTTTTCCTAGTCGGATCAGTTATTAAATGATTGATCATTAGCTAATGAAGTAGTATACAAAACTAATTGAAATTATCGTCAATGAAACATTAAGTATGCATTTACTGATTATTATAATTAATGATTCATTTTGATGATAATTGAGGTTTAACATGATTCTGAACCTTCTCAGGGAGTACACTCAACATGGAGGAGTGTTTGCACACTTCGGCCGACAGTTTAGCTAAACTAGTAAAATGGGCACACAGCCATGGAACTATCTGCACGTTGATCCCCAGCCTGAAACACTTGCTAACAGAAGGCGCCCACGGCAGCCTCACTGCTCTCTGGGGTTGTAGCGCAGGTCACGCCTACCACTGGCCCTTAACATCTACCTGTAAAACAGCCCATAAGGAGCGACCTTGTTGCCAAGGCAGTAGAGTCATCAGTTCTGACGCTCTGATCCAGGGAGCAGCGGTCATGCAGGCCAGCTCGACAGAGAGGTTCTTGGGCAGCTCAGCCAAGACCAAGGGTGACCCTGGCCAGACCCGGGACTCCTGCGACTTCTCCAACTGCAGT
The DNA here is from genome assembly GCF_041902795.1 of Electrophorus electricus. Classification (NCBI taxonomy): domain Eukaryota; kingdom Metazoa; phylum Chordata; class Actinopteri; order Gymnotiformes; family Gymnotidae; genus Electrophorus; species Electrophorus electricus. The sequence goes on along the minus strand of NC_137515.1, from coordinate 6,994,322 downwards.
GAGCCATCTGAGATGGACGACAACACGGATGAGTACAACAGCCACCTGTTTGACATCGTTTGTGAGTCGTCTGCCACAGATGAAGAGGGTGAGTCTGAGCCCAGGATGATGCACAGGAAGAGGGGGACCAAGGGCCCAGAGCTGGAAAACTGCAGTGACCCGGAAGCAAAGAAAATCAAGCAGGAGAGAGCTGAAGACTATTACACTGTAGCTAACCCCCAGAATCCTGGTGACATGGAACTTGCTCAGTCATGCAGTGTGGCATCCCAGTCCCCCAAACCAAACTCCCAGACACGACCCTCATCCAGACTGTCAGCCATCCACAAGCCTTCCTCAGTGGATGGAGATTCGGTAGGGGTCTCCTCATCGCCACACGACAACCCCTCTCCATCTGTGTCCAAACCTCCACGTGCACCTGTTGGTAGTTCACAGAGCAAAACACACATGAACTTGAATCCAACAGCCGGTCAGAATCGACCTGGACGGAGTGACCTGGTTGAAGGCCTTCCTAATGGGGACTTTGGACTGTCCTTTGGAGATGTGCCAGTTGCAGCTAACCCTGAGATGGATATCCTAGCAGCACAGGCGCTCAGTGCAGAAGCTAAAGGGCACGGCACAGGTAAAGATTTTTCATATTCTACACCACAAGTTCACAGGCCAGTCCTAGGATAGCCGGTTTTGATTTGATTTTGCTCCAGGCAGGTTTTGGTTGTGTTCCAGCTGCCAGTGCACCTTATCCACATGACAGGTAACACTGTAGTTCTTGATTACATGCTCTAGGTGGATGATGAGCTGGTACAGAACAAACACAGAGTGGCTAAGCATCTTTGATGACTGGGATAAGAGTTTGCTGTCTAGACATCACTTGATTCGTTAAGATTCATGTGCATATTTTAAGCCCATGTATTTGGTTGGATGATAGTCATCACAATTCCCCTCTTGTTTAGAAAAGGTTTTAAATGGTCGCAAATCTCATAATCATCTAAAGAGAAAACGGGTTTTGACAGCACCAATCATTGTCTGAGCCCTTGTTTAAAGAGAGACTATTTATTTATTTATTTATTTTTTACATATAGCTATAAAATATTTTCAGTTAAATGAAACCAGTTTTAAAAATGCAAACAAGATTAATATAGAAAAAAGAATATGCAGAATATTTTGTAGTCATCAATGGGCAAATGCCAAGGTGGGAAAAAACAGGGAAGCTCATCTTTCTAATTAGGTCAGCCTAGCTCTTCTGGACACACAGTGTGCTATGAACACCCTTCCAAAGTCTAGTGATTGAATGACTGACTATTTCTCCCCTTCAGATGTAAAATGGGTCATCCTTATGCTGTGAAAAGCTCATGCAAACTTTACTTTCCACAGTGAGGAAGCTCATGCCCTTCCCTCACTCTTTGTATTCCAGCTTTCTCACTTTGTTTCAGTCTGAGCCATAGGCCTTACAGTATCATTTGCACCTTTAGGATGGTTTGGTTATTGTGATAATTTTATTGAAAATTTGCTGAATGTTTAATGTAGCACATACATTATTGTTGTTTAATGTTGAATGTATAACGTGCACGCACAATATTTATAGCACTTTATAATATATTCCCTTGGTCTTTACATACTGAATTGAAACATCCAAAATACCTTTTGGTGTCTGTCAGACACAGGAGTAGTGCAAGGTGGTTCTCAAAGGAACAGTGTTTATTATATCCAATAAAAATGAAGTGGAAAAACCCTAACCCAACCCAAAAATGAGGTGGAAAAACCCTAATCCACCAAAAAATGAAGTGCAGACTGCAAGAAAGTGGAGAACAAAACAGATGATGATGGGTCTGACACTGGCAAATGTAGACAACTCACTGAACTTGTTGGAAGAGGTCATGTAACTAGGCTGGAGGGTAGTGAAAGAACCATCCAACAAGTGTGATGCTGCAGGGTCATTACTTGGGGAGGTGGAGGGTCTGGCACTATGGGTGAACCTGTGTCCATAGCTGCTTTATGTAAGTTAAATCTATTTGTATAATGATCTATACATTGCTAAAACAAATAATACAATAAATGATTACATAATCTTTCTTTAATTTGATAAAACATTTCAATAAAATGCTAAGTATACATATTTGGGTGTTTGGATATATGTTAAGTGTGTGGACATTAGAAGACACATGGTATGTGTGCACACTTGGTATGTCTGTCTCTTTGACCTTTTAATCAATAAGCCTGGTCAAAACTTGAGACATGGCTATGAAATTACTGATGGCTTTGAACACAAAATATGAGCTGTTCAAAATGCTAATTTTTACAAATGCTAACTCTGTTTCTGTAAATACACCTGCGCACATTGCAGAAATCTTTGTTCTGATGTATTATTTCTCTAATTATATTTATGAGAAGAGAGTACAGCCCTGGTGCTACACAAAGCAATACGCTACATGTTCCTCCTATGCTATACAATACGGCAGTTAGTAAAAACCTTAAAAGGCCTGATATGTTGCAGCATCACATGAAAAAATGTAAGAACATTTCCACTGATGTATGTGCTTGTAATATGTTATGAACCAGTTGCACAAGTAAACATCTCGTTTGTTTGTTTTTGTTTTTATTTGATAGTCCAATATTTGGGAGTTACATGCAAAACATTTGCAAGCTGAAAGCTGTTTTCATGTTCCATTAAACAACTCGTGGTCCACTTTGAAAACATTCTTTTATATTTTTCAGTAAAAAAAATACTGATGTTTTAAACTTTTAAAATATTTCAGGAAGCCCTTGAATGACAGTTTCCAGACAATAGAAATATGCTTTTAATTGGTCCACTCTTAGAGTAAGCCTGGTGTTGGAAGATGTGATGGGCTGATTTAACTTTATGGCTAATTTGAAATCATGTTCCCTAGAAAGAAAGGGCTTTTAATCTGAAAACCCAGCAATTGGTTAATTTAAAAAGGGACCAAAAAAGGTTTAGGCTAACTCGGTCCCTGCTGCTCTCTACCACTCAAATAAAGGATCAGTATGTTTTCTCAAGACGCTCTGTGGATATTTGAAATTTCGGTCAAGATGAAAAATGGACAATGCCAATTATAACGCCAAATCAAGAAATTATCAAAGGTGAGTGTATTCTGGACACTTTCTACTTTTACAGAGAGAGCAGTCTCACTGTTGTGTAATGCAAGTCACTAATAATTCACACAGATAATATGGGTTTGCTAGAAGTTTGAGAATAAATGCAGAATATTCAGCAAATTTTCAATAAATTGTGGATAACGTATGACCCAATCAGATTTGCAGGTACTCATGAAAATGAGGCAGACTAAATGTACCATGGTTATGTATTTGTGTCAGACGTTACTCTTCTGAGCTTGCTGTATTTGAATTCTTTTATTATCTACCATGGAACTTCATAATTGTATACATTTGAGCGAGACGTTTTAGTGAGAAGTTTAATTTAGAGTAAACTTTGTATAACCAATTACAGCTATTTCAGTTGTTACACAACCCCCTTCTAAAGTTTCAGTGGGTTTACTGAAGTGCAGGTAACGTCTCTTTAGTTTGTCGTAGTCTTCTGTCAGTGGGTACACTATCACAGTTGCATTGGTTTCCATTGGGCACCAATTAATACAGAGCTGCAGAAACTCATCTCGTGCTAACTGCTTGTTGCCTACAATTGTTAAAATAAAAATGTACTTTCACTGAAAATGTATTATTTATTTCTAGAGCTCTCAGCACGTTGTGGATGGTGAACTGGTGTTAAGCTTTCTCACTGGGTGTGTTAACAGGCTGTCTAGCTTCAGTGTCCTTGAATTCAGAGGAACACTTCTGGCCTTCTACATCAGAACTTTGTCCACTTGCTGACAGGAATTTTGATGAAAGAAAACAGCTTGAAGAGTTCATCACAAGCGTAGGTAAGATTCAGTGATGTTATGCCTAAAGTACAGTGCTAAATTTGAGATCAGTGTTTATCTAAAAGCAGCAAACATTTTCAGCAGAAGCCTATGACATTTTCATTTGTACACTTGTCGTCCCCCCCCCCCCCCCCCATCAACTGTCCGATTAAAGATTTATACATTGGGTGTACCTTATTTTTATGTGCAGATCCAGTAACATTACGAAATCTGCAAGCAGTGATTTCCCGGATACTTGAGTTTCACGAAAGGACTTGGGCACCTGAGCCCAGCCCAGCCAGGTTTGGAGAGCCCAGCCCAGCCAGGTTTGGAGAGCCCAGCCCAGCCAGGTTTGGAGAGCCCAGCCCACCCAAGTTTGGCGAGCAGGAGCAGGAGCTGTTCCCTGGCTCGGGCCTATTCCTTCCCCCTTACAAACTGGCCTGCATGCATCGGGAGTCACGACAGGACAGCATGAGACTCTTCCACCTCCTATTCGAGCACTTCTTCAGTGAGGAAGATCTTGTTGGGGCTGTGGCTTTTGGGAAAAGAGGCAAAGTGCCTGCAGGGAAAAAAATCCTTGACAGAAGAACAGTCGATGGAGTAATGTGTATGCGTCTTATGTGTAAACAATTTTCAATCTATGGTCAAGGATTTAGCATTTTTGTGCTTTAATATTATTTGGTTAACCTGAGCGGTGTTTTAAAATGAATTGTAATTGGTGTGTGTTTTTGTTTTGTGCAGCTTATGTCCTACGTTGTTCTAGTTTGGATGGATGGACTCCAGTGGAACCAGCCAAGCTGAAGAAAGCCTGTATTAACAAGTGCAGGCTGAGAACTGGTCAGAGGAGAAAGTTATCACAGGAGACATATCTTTTCCACAGTCCACAAAAGTCAGGGCCTTCGTATATCTGATAAATCTTTAAAAGTCCCTCAATAATTTGTTCAGTCTCTATATGTAACTGTCAGTGTCTTCATTATTTCATGCAAATGTACGTGATCCAAATAAAGAACTAAATGTTATTGGTCACTATTTAGATCACACTCCTGTTTACTGCTCTTTACACCCAGAATCTACCTGTCGAGACCCATGACATTCACAAAGTTAAACGTAACTCTACTTGTCTTTTCTCCTGGCTCCCCTGATCAAAAAGACAAACATATTGTAGCTGTGTTAGTCTGCAGTTTGCATAAGAGGGCATCAGGCCAGTTTTTTATCAAGCACTCATTCAGGTTGTAGCACAGTCCAGGCACGCCAGAGTCTCGGCCCTTTATACCTGCAGTTAGTTATGCAGTTTTCCATCCTCCAGCATCTTCACTTGGATTTTAAATGGCTGAGTAGATGGAAGAACTTTTTAATTGAACCGTTTTCCTTTTTCATATTTATTTATTGATTTATTTTTACATATACCTATAAAAACTAACCTTTGGTGCATTCTCTTTTGGTGTGTACTCCATAGCCAGATCAGATTCGAAACGGGTCTGCTCTGTATTGTTCATCCCTGTCCAAACAATCCATACAGTCTTTGCTTGGGTTAGACAAATACACCTGTGGCTGTAATTCACATTTGGTCTCATGATTATGGTATACATTAAGCTGTTAATCCAGTATTACAAGATGTGAAACATTTTTGTATTTTTGATGTGTAAATATTTGATTTTGATATTTAATGTGTCTGCTGGTTTTTGTAACAATTTTGTAATAAATATAGACATTATAAAGGGTTTGTTTTTGTTTTGTTTGGGGGGGTTGTTTGTGGGTTTTTTAAAATGATTGTTTTATTTTTTTTAATTAATTAATTAATTTATTTATTTGTGTATTTTGCTTTTTGCATTTGCTTTAAAGCAGTGGTATTCAAATCCAGTCCTGTATTTTGTATTCCCTTGTAGTTTGTTAAATGATAAAGTGGCCAAACAGTTACATTAATCACACCTGAGTCCTAGATAAAGGGTGGAAAAGCTGGAGGATCTGAACTGCATCAAAGTCTCAGTTCTACTTTAGCCTCTAGGACCTGGACCTTAGGACTGAGATATGAATACCACTGTATTAAAGTCTCAGTTCTACTTTAACAAGGAAAAAATATATTTATAAATAGACTTGAATACCTCTGGTTTAAAACTGGATAAAATCTCTATTTTTCAACAATACAGACAAGTCATCTTAAAAACCTACCAGTTTTTTTCCATTAATTGGAAGGTTGATAAAGTATACACTTTGACATTTTTTCTTCCATTTTTAAAACTTTGCACGCTGCCCTGTGGATTTGTTCCAAGAATGCATGTAACAAAACCTGACTTTAAAAAAATATCCATGGTACTTAGGAAACGGTTTTCCATTGACCTTGTGATGACCTTTCAGATTTGCCTGTAAAAACTGGAATGCATGTTATGATGTCTCATGTTTATGTTTAGTATTGGTCGCATGAAATGGTGCAACAACAACAACAAAAATGTTATGTTTATGAGACGATTCATGGTATTAAAACCATCAAAATAGACATGCTATTAGCGCATGCCATTATGCATCGCGTTTTGCATTTCTTGAAGACGGCAAACAGTTCGAAACAGTTCGTTGTAACGCTACACGATCAGGTCGCGAAGGTGAAAAGGCCAGACAGCTGGCATTTGCTGTTTACTGCTGTTGTCACGGCTGTTGCCCTCCTCCATTTCTTGTTCTGCCGGTGCTGCTGAGCACTTGGATATATGCCAAAAGCCACATGAATTGCGGTCTGATCGTTCTCATTCAAGTCGCATGGCCACGAATCTAGTCAACGACCTCATACAAAAGTGACTCAAATGTGATTTGAAAAGTTTGGATTTGTACATCCATACAGCCATAAAAAAAACAACAAAAAACCCAGATCTGTCTCACATTAAGCCAAAACTCTGATTTAGATCACTTCTGGTTGCTAATGTGAACGTAGCCTTAGCTTGATAAGCATACTTCATCCTTGCTAACCTAGGTGGAACAGAAGGTTTAGCTACCTCCTTTAAATTCTTGCACATAGGAACTACACAGCAGGTATATCAGGTGTCATTCATTTTTTTAAGTCTAATACTATGCTCCTGTGATCTATTTAGTGATGAAGGACCAATTCGTGGTCTGTAATTAACCACACATTTGGATTTGTTATAGTAATGTTTAATTTCGTATGTATTCAAACAGTGGCAGCGTTTGGTGCACCATATTTGAATGTTAATAGTGTAAGCGTCTGTACTCTTTGGGAGATCGCAAGACGTCCTACGTTCAGATTTCTCATCCTGGTGATGTGAGTGAAGTAAAGCTGTTTGGGGTTTGTCTCCGCTGCAGCGCCCCCTGTTGTGTATGAGGTGGAGCGGCTGAAGGCTCTGCTGCAGGCAGAGCGCAGTAAGAGTGTTCTCTTGGGGGAGACCATCAGCAGTCTGAAGCAGGACAAGGAGCTCCTTCAGCAGGAACTCACCAAAAAGGCTGAGCTCATCTGTGAGTTTCTCCAAGACCAGCTGCGGCCAGGTAAGGCAATATTAGTGATGAGAAGAACGTTCTTAAAAGGGACCATTAGTTGTAGTATGAATAAACTGAATGCTAGAGTTCATCATGACTCAACTCTGGAGAAAAAAAAAGGGTTTTATCTTCTATTTGAAACATCAAAGAGACCTTTTTATGCGTATTTAAAAATAATGCAGTTTCTTGATTGTGTGTAATTTATTACCACATTGTGAAGCCATTCAAGGTTAAAACCTGCAAAAAACCCAGCGAAATCTATCTTGTGTAATGATATGTTTTTTTGAAAGCCAGGATTCGGTTTCTCTGGGTAGATGTGACTTGCTGGTCACCCACACCCTTCTCTGATTTATACTTTGCTTGGGTTTTTACTTCTACAAATCTAATCTCATTCAATTAAGGTTTTCTAAAAACATGAACAACAGGAAGTTAGCTCTACAGGTGAAAGGTAGCTCTAAGGTGAAGGTAGCTCTACTGGTGAAGAAATGACATCTAACTGTTACACGTCTACAATGCTGAGATTGAGGTATGGACACAAGAAGCAGGGTTATGAGCCAGAGCCAGTTTTTATTTTTCACACACCACCAAAAAAAGAAAACAGCCACGCACTAATTCAAAACAGCATTTTAATTTGCTTTTAAGACAGCATATAAGCAGGCTATTGTTAATGGCCCACAGTTGCAACCTTACATTACCTGCTGGTTCTCCTGCACCGTATCTCCAGTCCTGCCACCAATGCAATACATCCCCACAGCCCGGCTCTGGTCGGGGAGCTGTTAATCCTCCATGTAGAGAATATAATGAATTTAATTCTTGCTTTTAGAGAGTCCCTACTTCAAGTTTCCACGGATGGCATGTAGGACACCTTCCTGCAGCCTTCCTGCCTTCCTGCAGCTGTGTGTGTGTGTGTGTGTGTGTGTGTGTGTGTGTGCTCTGTCTCTGTCTGACGGTATATAAGTTAACGACTCACAAGTGTGACCAGGTTTAATTAACCACCAGTTCGTCTGGGCCATCTTTCCACCCTGCCCTGTACTTTGCTACAGCCCATTTCTGCTCCAACCTTGTCAGGTGTTAGTTGTAGATGAGATTTGGAAGATGATCTTGAAGAGAAAGGGTTTGATCATTCTGGGTCTGAATGCTGGGCTTGAGTCAGGCTCAATCACTGCAGTGGGTCTGTTACAGAAAAGAGACGAGGTCATCCTTCCAGTCAGATGGAGGCAGGGAGCTCCCATCAGCTAATTGGTTCATTCCCTGAAGAGGGGGCTCCTTTTGAGTCAACGGCGCTCTTTGACTCCTTTGAGGATGTGGAGCTGCACCCACTAGAGCGACAGAGGACCATCAAGATTTCCTCCAAGAGAAGTAGGGATGGGGAGAACACCCGTGTCAGAAGTAAGTTTTGGCTTAGTGGCTGTGGTAGCAGCATGAGTAAGCCACACTAAAGAAATTTATATATGACATTGCATATAGATTTAGTTTCATAATACAACCTGCCACTTTCATGCTCATGCAAAATATTGGGTAAAAATGTATATGAAATGCGGTAAAAGGTCAATGGTTGACCAGTTTTTTGTGTTACACTGAAATTACAAAAAATATATTTAATTCCAAGCATGTATAGGTGTGTTCCACATGCCATTGAATTAGAATTTTCTTTCTAAATTCAGTTCCAGTACTGAGTTTGCATGTAAATACCATTGCACTATGAAGTGAGAAGCTTGCAGAAACTGTAAGCAACATGCTTGAAGTCCTAGTGATTCCATTCTCTCCTTTGTAGTGAAAAATGTTGTCGGGGTGATTGCACGATACATGACAGCCCTGCAGGAATTCCGTCGGAGTGTCTCCATGAAAGTGGCCTTTGACCGTGTCGGTGTGGACCGTAACACCATTTCCCGCACAGCGGCCATTGCCGAACTCAGCCTGGCCGCCCCGGAGGTGTTTCACGCCCTCCCCCCTTGGGACGAGAAAGAGGAGACGCTCGCCCATTATGCCATCCGCTGCCGGCAGGCCATGGATGATAACATTAAGGCCAAGATCAAAGCCATGAAAGCAAAGGGGGAGCTTTTACCAATAGTCAGCAAGTAAAGCCTTACTGGGGACTTGTATGTTCGTGTGTGTCGCCATCTCCAAGTGCCCGGTCAAGATTTTTCCATGCCACTCCAAACCCAATGCCTCTGTCTTTGTAGGTAGTTTGCAGTCTATAAACAGCTGAACGGCAAAATCTTGTTGATTTACGAGTGACCAAACTTGTTTGTTTCTCATATGGATCGTCGCACTACATTATATGAAATGATTGTTTTGTGTGTCTTGTATTAACTTCATGACTGTGTCACCAGTATTGATCTCATTCTAATGCACTTGTTTCAGTAATTATGAACATTTATCAATTTCATTTTTGAATAATGCATGTTCACTTATTTCATGTTCACTTATTTCTGTGCTTTTTGACATGGCCCATTTTCCTATCTAATCTTAGTAGTTTTACATAGTATATTTGTTAGAACTCTACAATGCAACTCCCCTTTCTGTAAATAATTCTCTCTCAGTCTCATGTCATGCTGTCTTATGCTGTTTACTTTTAGATAGGTGCAAAACTGTGTCAGATGGTCTGGAGTTACTGTCTCATTCTAGACTCTGCATATCATGTCACGTCTGAACATGTTGCACCTGCTGTCATTTACATATTTCTGCTTACTCATATGCTTTGCCATCTATATATTCTCATGTATCTCTCAGTAAAGTGTGCGTGGTTCTCAGCATCTGACTCCCAGTGTCACTCATTCTGAGAAAAATGCCCCAGGGCCTGAGGAGGATCAACCAGACACAGGCTAGGCAGAGAGTGGGACCAGAGGGACCGAGTTAAGGAAAGTAGGAATATTTTCCATACAGTATTACATCAAGGTTAAGATATATCACACATCACAGCTGTTGGTTTCCCTGGTTGGCAGTAATAAAATAAACTTTAAAATGGCATTTTGTTTTACTGTTTGTGATTTTACTATAACATTTCATTTATTTTAACGTGGGGGAAATTGAGACCAATCCCGGAAAGAGTTTTAAGTCACCAGTGTTGTATTTTTAGTCATTAAGGAACATGCATATTTTCTTCTAGACAATGAATGACAGGAGGAATAGAACTGACATGCATTTCCTTGACACCTCAGAATGCAGGTCCTTTTTCAAAAATAAACATCATTGATTACCCATTAAAGAACTACAGATAAATTGTCTTATCGAGAACGTCCCCGTTTCTAAAGAATCCTCATCTCAAAGCATCCCCAAGACCTGTCTTGCTTCAACACCACCTGAAAGTCAGTCAGTAGATGTCCGCTTGCTACCAGTTTTGGCCTGAGGTACCAACCTGGGGCCTGGGGTTGACAAACCAGAACTCCAAAGAGATAAAAAGCCAACTCAGAAGGATGTCAGCAGATGGACAGAGGTCCAGAAGTGCATAAAGACCAAAGAAGCAGCCTGCCCACAGACATACACTGAAGGCCCATAGTTGAGGCTCTAGAGTATACTAAACAAAGGTTAACAGCACTAGCCTCCAGACTGCAAACACGCACGAAAGAGTGACCAAAAGAGTAAAAGGTCTCGTCATCAATGAGCCAACCAAAGTATACCTTCAGTTACAATACAGAATCATGACTGTGGATCTGTGATGGAGCTACCCTTCACCACACTGTTCATATGGACTCTGATGCACATATGCTGTTTATGTATATATATTTATATATGTATGCATATAAATTAACACACAGGAATTGTTTCATCAAATTTTATCGATGTGAATAACATGCATGGAAAAAGTGCTATGTAGTGAGGACCTGCAGGGAAAAAGAAACTTATTGTAAGCATGTGAGATTAAATATTGTTCTTTAATATGTTACTAGAGTTTAAGTTTAATGTTTATCTGGCCAGAAAAGTTGGCATATTTTAACTTAGTAGGTAAAACAAGAGTAGGTTAAGAGAAAAGGGAATTTACAGGTGATTGCTTTTGTAGAAAGACTTCCATGTTGTTTTGCAGGTAAAAGAAACTGGACCCTGTGTTGATGGAGACTTTTATGGCAATTTTCCCCACTCAAAGACAGGAAGTAATGTCACCTAATTTCCTGTTGTTTTTTTCTATATAAGCTTCTGAGGGAACATTCAAGAGGAGGAAGGTTTTTGGAGTTGGTGGACTGTGGACATGTTGATTTCCAGTAAGGACATGTGCTGTTGCTTCTGTCTACTAGTGAGAGCAAGCTGCTAGCAAAATGGCATATGGGCCTTATGAAATCACCAGAAGGGTGGGGCCCATCACCTATGAGCTGGTGCTCCCTAGAGGCCAAACGGCATCGCTGTAAACTGGAACATGCCATATGGTGTTCTCAAAACAGTTTGTTTGATTCTCATGCTAAAGGAACCTGCCAGTAATCCTTGCTCAGATCAGTCGTGGTGATATACCTGGCCCTGCCCAGTGTTTCAATCATATCATCTGCTCTAAGCATTTGGTATGGGTCAAACTTGGACAGAGTCAGAACCGGGGACTGTGTGCGGTGGATGGAGGAGTGTGGTAGGTCATTTGAAGAACTGAAAGGGGCACTGTGTGAGGACACAGTGTTACGGAGTCCTGATTTTACAAAGCCTTTTATCCTGCAAACAGATGCCTCAGGTGTGGACTGGGGGTTGTGCTGTTCAGGAGGATGGGGACAGACGGAGACCGGTGGGATTAATCAGTCAGAAACTCTGCCCTCCAAAGACTCAGTACTCCACAATTGAGAAGGAGTGTTTGGCTGTGAAATGGGTTTTTGACTCTTTTAGATATTACCTGCTAGGCAGACTTTTAAACTGGAGGCAGCCCACTGGACTCTTGTGTGGGTAAACAAAATGAAACTTCAGCGCAAGGATCACAAGATGGTATCTGTCTCTACAAACTTTTAGATATTCCAAAACAGTAACAGACACACTGTCAAGAGCTGCTGAGGAAGTGTCTTCACAGCCCTTCCATCAGCTGGAGATGGGGGAGGATATGTGATGGAGCTCCACTACAGTGTGTTCATATGGACTCTGTGTTGGAGATGCACATATGTTGTTTATGGATATTTATTTATATATGTGTGCATATAAATTCACACAAATTGTTTGGTCAAAATGTATTGATGTGATTTAACATGCATGGAAAAAGTGTTATGTTAGTGAGGACCTGCAGGGGAAGAGAAATTAATTCTAAGTATGTGAGATTAAATATTGTACATATGTTACTAGAGTTTAAGTTTAATGTTTTTCTGGCCAGCAAAGTTTGTATATTTTAACTACATGGGTAAAACAAAAGTAGGTTAAGAGAAAAATTAACTATTTTTGTGGAGAGGCTTCCATGTTTTGAGTGAAAAACGAAACAAAACTGTAACCTGTGTTGAAGGGGACTTTTATGGTGAATTTTCCCACCCAAATATAGGAAGTGATGTTACCCAAGTTCCTATTTTTTCTATATAGGGTTCTGAGGAAAAATTCAAGAGGGGGAAGGTTTTGAAGTTGAATCATAGTGGAGAAGTTGTTTGCTGGACTTTTCCCTTGAACTTTTAAATACTAAATTTTCTCTTTTTTTTAAATGTTTTTGTTTGTTTTTGATTGGATATGTCTTTTCTTTTGCACTGGAGCACTGGGAGCCAATAAACACCTTTTCTTTGTATCCCACTTGGAGTGTACCCATGTGGCTTTTCTGCTGGATCATTACAGGATCCAACCAGAGCTGAAGCAGAACAGTACTGGAAGGGTATATGGAAGAATGAATGATCACACAAAACCAGGGCTCCCAACCTCCCAGAGAAGGAACATGTCCAAGAGTGGGTAAGAAACATGAAGTACTGGGCGGTCCCTAGCCTTGACATGATCCATGCCTACTGGCTAAAGAGACTATCTTCATGGTTGACCATAAGAACAAATGAACAAGCTGATAAATACTAGTTAATAGACGGCAGGAGAGTACTTGTTATAAAGTACCCCAACAAAGGCCAAACACCATTCAACTACAGGCCAATAGCTTGCCTGTCCACAACATGGATGCTCCTGTCAGGAACAATAGCCCCCAAGCTGAATGAGCAAATTGTGCAAGTACATGAGTACTGCTCAGTAGAAGATTGGTAACACCAGAGGCTCAAAGCACTGCATACTTAATGGAAACTCAGACAACTGGTCAGGTCACTTAAAGTTTGGTACATACCAAGAAGATGCACTGTCTCAACTGCTATTCTATAGGCTTGAATCCTTACAGCCAGATATTAAGAGTAGGTACAGGTACAGATTCAGAAGCAGGAACTACCATCAGCCTCCGGTAAATGGATAACATCAGGTTGTACACCATGATGGAAAGTGACAGTGACTCACTGATCTACCTGACCAGGATCTATAGGACACTGAAATATCATTCTGACTGTAGAAGTGTTGTCTGCTAACAATAAAAATAGGAAAAGTGATCAGGACTGAAGGTACTTAACTTGCACAAGTTCATATTAGAGTCATACGGGACAGCTATGAATACCTGGGGATTCTATCTCCATGGGGTAAGGCAGGTCCTCAAGAGTGAACAGGAACAATAAGATCAAAGTAATAACCATGTGCCCTGCCAGTCATCTGATACCCAGCAGGCACAATAAGCTGGCTAGGAGAAGAACTGGAAGCTGCTGAGGTCAAGACCAGAACTACTCACAGTGCAAGAGGCACTGCACCCAAGATCCAAAATCCAAACATTGCATGTGAGCTGGAAAAGCGTCTACAAGACAGTAAAGGGTCTACAAAATGTAAGATCAACTGTCAAAGGTGAGACATGAGACATCCATTAATATATCCAAGCAATGGTCCTCAAGTATGAGCTCATGAGCCTGGAGGGATGTGGTCACCATGGAAGCAGAGGAAGTGGTATGGCAGGATAAGCCCCTCCATGGAATGTGCTGCCAACTGATAGCAGAGGTGCTTGACTTAAATCAATCCTACAAATGGCTGAAAAATGCAGGATGAAGGATAGCACAGAAGAACTACCCATGGCAGCACAAGATCACCTGGGTTTGGAGGCCAAGTCAACAACTTTAACTCTTTGTCATGTTTCTCAGACCATTCCTGAAGAATTTGTGCAGTGTGGCATGGTGCATTAACCTGCTGAAAGAGGCTACTGCTATTTTGAAATACCATTGACATGAAGGGATGTACTTGATATGTTTAAGTATGCGGTACCTACTTCAAGTAACATCCATGGTCAAGTAACATGAATACCCAGACCCAAGGTTTGGCAACAGAACATTGCCCAAAGCATCACACTTCCTCCACTAGCTTGCCTTCATCCCATAGTGCATCCTGGTGCCATCATTCCCCAGGTAAGCAATGCATGCACACACACACACACATTTGTCCACCTGCTGTACAAGACCACATGATTCATAAGTCCAGGCCACTTTCTTCCATTGCTCTCTGGTCCAGTTCATATGCTCACGTGCCCATTGTAGATACGTCAGTAGTGAACAGGGCTCAGCATGGGCACTCAACTGCAAGTGGCAACTGCTGTCACAACTTGAGATTGACCAGGTACAACATGGATGCTATGGCAAAGGGGAGCCAGGACAACAGGTCAGAAGGGGGATATCACCATCCCCACTGGGAACGAAGACCAAATGTACCCAGAGCTATTGACCTGATATTGAAGATCTTGGCTAAGCTGGGTACCAGTCCTAGAATACTACAGTTGTGGCCAAAAGGTTTGAGACCGACACAAATTTTGTTTTTGACAAAGTTTACTGCCTCAGTTTTTGGTTGTTTTTTTTTTTGTTTTTTTTGTTAAATGTTTATACGGTATAGTGAAGTGCAATTATAAGCATAAGTTTCATACGTTTTTTTTTGTTGTTGTTGTTTTTTTACTTTTTATTGACAAATACATCCAGTTTAAGCAAAGCCTTACAGTATTTACAGTGTTGACCCTTCTTTTTTAAGATTTCTGCAATTTGCCTTGGCATGCTGGATATCAGCTTCTGGGGAAAACTTTGACTGATGGTAACCCATTCGTGCCTGATCAGTGCTTAAAGTTGATCACAGTTTCTGTGTTTTTGTTTGTCCTCCCTCTTTTTGAGGATTGACTACGGGTTCTCAATGGGATTGAGATCTGGGAAGTTTCCTGGACATGGACCCAAAATTTCAATGTTTTGTTCACTGAGCTACTTGGTTATCACTTTTGCCTTGTCACATAGTGCTCTGTCATGCTGGAAAAAGCATTGTTCATCACCAAATTGCTCCTGGATCGTTGGGAGAAGTTGCCTTGGAGGATGTTTTGATACCATTCCTTATTCATGGCAGTGTTCTTAGGAAACATTTTGAGCAAACCCACTCAATTTTGAATATATAAATATCCAAAATTGTAGTAAAGTACACAGAGTTTCCAGAGAAACAGAACTCTTTAGACAGAGGTCCTTCATCAGCTGTGCAAACAAAGCGCTTCTGAATTAGAAGGAGCTAGTTTATATATGAAAAAGTAGATGTTTTAATCATAACATTCATTCCATGGGGTTCTCAAGTTCCAAGAGTGTAGATGAGTTATTTTTCTTTGAATTTCCTAATTTCATTGCTGCCATAGCAACAACTGGCATTGTAAACAGATATGTGATTAATGCATTAGTGTCCATTAGCATAAAACGCCTTGCCACTGGAAATTACAGATCTTTACTTCTGATGGTCCAAAGATGTTCAACAAATCGATCAGCAAGCCTTCTCTTGGTTTCTACAATATAAAGGTGATCACGTCTCTTACAGGTTATACAGTACGCAACTCCCACAGCGATGCATGCAGTGGAATGGGAGATGTGTCAGTTATTTTAGTGGCTTTGTAGATAAATGTACATGTGGCACATCTAGAGTGGTAGCAGGCCACAGTGCTACAGCCATTATCTGAACGCTTATTTATCTCACTCTTGACAAGCATGTTTTGTCTCTGTACGAAACATTGTTTCCCTGGAAACTCTGTGTAATTTACTACATTTTGACATTGCGGGTGTGTGTGTGTATACATATGTTGGAGGGTGGGTGAGAGTTGTCATACACAGAATAAACCTTCTGCTGGGACCTATAGCACCTTTCGGATGGTAGGAGGGTGAACAGTCCATGGACAGGTTGAGAAATGTTTTAGATATGTAGCACACTGACTTCAGGCTGTGCCCACACTGGAACTCCAGTGTTGAAGGAAAATGTGTAGCGATGATACATTGTCACTTTTCACCACCAGCTGCAGGGCCTTCTGATTGGACACTGAAGCAGCCACAATACCACATGATCACACAGTGGCCAGTGTGCCTCTGATGACTACAGTAGAGGATGCTCTGAATCTGCTTTTTTCAATCTCCTTAAGAAATAGATACTGTCGTGGCAAAGTGCGCTACATAGCATATGATGTGTATTGCTGTATTTAGTTTTATTGGGGGGGGGGGGTTTCATAACATTTTGTATATTGTAACCTTATGAATATGTAAATGCTCTGTTTATCGTTCCCGTTTGCTTGATTAGGAAATACTGCAGTTATGGATGTAAGTGCCAGATCTAATAATAAACCAGACCATGTGACTGTGGTGGCTCACATGGTCTACCCAAACTGCCTGCCAGGATAGTCCAGCTTTGTCCTTTTGTCTTTCATTTCCCCAGCTGCCGTAAACCTTTATGCTGTCATGGCTTTTTTTTTTAGAAAAACAAAGATTCATTTGTCTTTATATAAACAGATTTCCATATAAATAATATAGTGAACACACAGACACAGAATAATTGGGAGTGTGAAATGAGGTAATATCATCTTGAGATGTAATCAACAAGATTAAGTAACAGTTCTGCAGAATGGAACAATGTGAATAAAGATTTTAAAAAAGTACAATCAGAAAATTCTTAAGGGTCAGAGTCCTTTGTCAAAGCATATCACTCCAGTCTTATTCAGTTTATAATGGTGGAATGTTAGGTTATATATTGACTGTATATTCCTGCCTTTGATATTTAAAGCCTTTACTATTCTGGCTCCATCGGGCTGCTGTTTTGAACTATTACAGCCCATCACAACCTTTTCAGATGATGCATTCCTACCGCCAATCCCCAGGGTCAGCTGTAAATCAGTGAAAGACACAAGCTCAATTCATATTTTAATGTAGATTAAAGCATATTTGTTTAGGGCAGTTTAGTTATCTTTACTGGTATTAACGAATAATTGTTATATTTTGCTTTTTCCTTATTTTAATAGAACAGAAATTAGGTAAAGCCATCATGGGTGTAAAAAACATTTTCAATTTCACCAAATGCTGAAATCAAGAGCTGTGTTACTATTGAAGACATCACTTAACATATTATGTGAAGCCCTCATATCACAGCAAAAACCAAAAAATTATTATAAAACTACCTAAAATAAATGACTGGACATGGATGAAATGTTACCTCTGTAAAACTTTTTGAAAAAGCATATTAGTATGAAATTTAATATTAGCACACCAAAGTCCCCAAAACAAATTGTATCTTAACATACGTTTCAGTTTATGATGAAAAAGTGGGGGAAAGGGCTTTATAAATTAGCAGTGGTATCTCAGTAGTTAAGGTATGCAAATTATAACCAGAAGGTTGCTGGTTCAAGCCCCACTGTAGGGCCCCTGAGCAAGGCCCTTACCTCTCAAGTGCTTGAGAGTCATAATTGTAAGTTGCTTTGGGGAAAAAAAAGTGTCAGGTAAATGAAATTAGCAAATCAGGAATGGTTTAGGAAATCATGTATTGTTGCAGCCTATGAAAATAATAATACACTACAGCAATTATAATCACTATTTTACAAGAAATACAAAAAAGTACAATTAGTATACACCATAATCTGTGGTCATTAATTTAGGTGAAATTATTTGCTCTTAAGAGTCTCAGGTGTGATGTTCAAAGGCCTGAGTTGAGCACACAGTGTCCTTTTAAGTTCTGTTTGCTTCCTTCATCACTCCGGCTCAAGCCGGGGCAGCACAGGGAGTATAAGGTTTCCGAAGGAGGAATCCTGAGTGATGAAAAAGCCTGAAGAATGCGCATGCGCATGCTGAAAGAACATTCATACCACACAATCTTTGTAAGACAGACCTGTATGCATATGAACCAAGAGTTCTCAGTACAGTTCTAAAATTTGATCAGCTTCTCTTATAACTGTCTACATACCATAGTTAAATAATCAGTAGAACTCTGCATTACCATAGACTAAAGCAAATTTTAGTACTGGAGTATGGGCATACCTGTAAGGCTGTTTCAGTACTGGAATGTGGGCATACCTGTAAGGCTGTTTCAGTACTGGAATGTGGGCATACCTGTAAGGCTGTTTCAGTACTGGAGTGTGGGCATACCTGTAAGGCTGCTTTTTGCTGAGCTGCAATGTGCTGCTGCTCTGCATGGTCCCGGAAATCCTTGTTTACAGCTGGTCTTGACAGTGGGATACTGAGTGACGGAAAGCGTAATTCTACACTTTAAAATCTGAGAATTATAAATGAATAGAAATAAAAGGGGGTGGGGAAGCTGAATTTATACTCTGATTACTAACTTCATGTATAAGTGCATTTCATTTAAACTGCACTGGATGATTTCAATTTCTCTGCTGTAACATTGTCTCTCAGGGCTGGATAATCACCTGAAAGTTCGAATTAGCTGTGTTAAGAGAAGTCCAACTGTGAAGCACTCATGTATGTTTTGGGCTACACTGTGCATACATTTGAATTAAGTATGATCCGAGAGGGCCACAGCACATCTGAAATCTGTCTGCTCAAATATACCAGCAACTCCTTGGATATTTATGAAGGTGATCATATATTAAATCACGTGTAAAGGTTTACGAGAATGCCTAAACACTCAACATTGAGCTGTGCTTCATTATGTCCACGTAGAAATAATGGTAGCTATGTATATACAGTCGCGCATACAAATAAGCAGAACGTGAGGTAATAATTTACCTTGCCCCAGGACTGTTCATGGACTGGCTTTGTATGAGGCGTCTCTTTTCCTTGTCTAGTTCAGCTAAAATAGCGACCCTGTTTTTATTCTGAAAACCTGTATGGGTAATAAGATACATTTCTTCTTATTAATTGTTCATAATATTATTCTGTAGCTTTGATGGTAAACTCCATTAGCCGTGGCTTTAAAACCGATAGCACAGCAACGTCCACCCATCATGCGATTTGCAGCTTAGTCTGATAGCTAGCTCCAAAAGCTAGTTAGATAGCCAAATGCTATTTATCCTTTACCAATTGCGTTTCAATGAAAAACTCAATATTCAGATTTACCTTGTCCAGACGTATTTGAAGCCATCTTATGAGTTTTAATTCTGAGTAATAACTAACCTATTTTCAGGTGAATTAATTAACTAGATATCAGCAACATGCTTTATCGCCAAGTCGATAGTTGGTTTTCATCTTCCTCGGTGGGTTTCTCTCGTGTGAAGGTAGCCTACTCTGCCACCTGCAGTACTGGAATAGTTGTGCACATCAAGATTTTTATTCGCACAAAGTGACACTTCTTGCGTTTCAAACTTGTTTTTGCGGTTTAAGCAGTAAATATATTTTAATGAGCTCAACAAATAAAATAGTAGCATATATCTGTGAAGTGGGCAACTACCACAATATTTCATACTACATGTACATTTATGGCATTTAGCAGATGCTCTAATCCAGAGCGATTTACAAACCTGTTGTCATTTACTCATAGAATGTATCCTAGCCCTTACAGTAGGTTAGAGTCAAAGATACTTTTGAAGGTTAGTGGTCTTTTAAGTACTCCAGAAATAGGTGAGTCTTCAGTCTGTGTTTGAAGACTGCAAGGGACTCTGCTGTTTGGACAGCCAGTGGAAGTTCATTTCACCATCTGGGAGGCGGGACAGCGAATCTCAGTGCTTATCCTCCATGAGACTTCAATCACGGTGTTTCAAACTGTACTTGACGTTCGAAGTACTTGATGTACGGATTGGGCTTTGGCCATTGACATCATGTAGGGAGGGGCTGGTCCATTTTTGCCTTTGAAGGCAAGCATCAGTTTAAAGCCAGTGAAAGGAACACAGCCTTGGCATGACATATGTTAACTTCAAAAGACTGAAGCTTTGTCACGCTGCTGCATTCTGGATGAGTAGTAGAAATTCAATGGCCTGAGGAAGTCCAGCAAGTAGCTGCAGTAGTCAAGCTTTGAGATGACAAGAGACTGCACAAGCACCTGGATAGCTTCCTGTGAAAGAAATGGCTGAATCCTTTGTGAGCTGTAAATGAGAAATCTGCATGATCGGGTCCGGTTTGAGACACGAGTAGAAATGATAACTGGTTGTCCAAAGTTATGCCAAAGCTATAAGCAACTGCAGACAATGAGACCAGGGAGTTGTGCTGCACTGATCTTGTAAGTTGTTTATATAAGGGTGCAGCCAGAATTCTCACTCCAAATGATTTATTTAATTTTTATTTTCATTCAGTGATAAAGTGGGTGGTGCTTCGACATAAAAAAGGTTTTGCATTTTGCAAAAGAAAACAGACACGACATACAAATTCACCTACGTTTATGAAATAAGTCTCTGCTTAAGATCTGCTCCACTCATTCATCACCTTAGCACACTCTGGCAAGCACTAAGGCAAGTCCACATAAAAGTTAATTCTGTTTTGTAGAGTGTATACAACAGACTGAATATAAACCTAACTTTCCAAAATATTTGAGCGGAATTTTAAGTGATGATATATTAAGCAGAATAAAATGAGAACTTAAATAATTAGACCGGAAATAAGGTTTATAATAATGGGGTGAAGGGGCAGGGGACTTGATTTGCGGTATACAGAAATACAGCCAACAGTCACACAAACATGTACAGTTAACAAAATCAAGACACTCAAAACACTAGAGCTGGTTAATAAACTTTTCTTCCTCACATATGCCCAAACGATATAACATTTATATATTAGCTAAGGGGTTTAATTTCTGGAAAAGTAGTTCTGTATTGCATTTTTTGAGATACAAAGGTACACTATTGTCTTCATTTACATTTCTACAAAATTAAATGGTCAGATCACTTGAAAGGAAGCAAGAATTCTCCTAAAAAATAGATTTGCCTTTCAAAAAGCCCAATTTATAATTATTTACTTAAAGGAGCATGTTTGTTGGTTAAAAAGAAACCCTGGATTGTTGCTTACTGTCTGCAGCTCTGAGAAAGACGTACATTTCCATATACTCACCAAAAGACAGAGAACCCATTATAAGCAAGTATAGGATGGCACAGGTGATGTACTTTCAAATTTAGCATGGTTATAAGAATATAAAATGAAAGCGTTCCACAAATCAGTGTATCTGGCAATGTGCTGTGAAATATCATCAAGGCAGTGATTACTATGCACTCATCTACAAAATGACATCTAAAAAGGAGAGCCAAAAGCATAATTTAAAAGACGAATTTGTCATGGGGCAATACACTTTTGCAATACAGACCACTGCTTGCATTCTAACGGACTGTTTCTTAAGCAGCAAACTGATCAACAGTATCAGGATTGTACAGACACTTATAAAATAGATGACAGAATCTAAGCAAACCCTGAGCATTGATGTGGCAATTAAGGCACACCAAGATCTATCAACCACTCTTTACATCTTGTTCTTGGTGACAATCCAAATAACTCCATGTGTTTATTTTGACTTTGTGTAATGATATTTTCTTAATCATCTGATGCAGGGAACATGATATAATGCTTGACTTATTTCTTCAAGGACCAGTCATGGAGCCAATACTGAATACTGATGACAATACAAAATGCTCCACAAGGAAGTCATGGTTCAGCACACAAGTATAAGCTTTCAATATACTCAACCTCCTTAGATGCTCCAAACTAGACCTGTAAATAACTCATATGATTTTAAAGTTAAATTCTGAATTGCCCAAAGTACATTAGATAAAATATAACTTGATTAAAAACCATATCTCTATTTCAAGAAACCACAGTGTAATAATTTGACCTGGGATGTGAAAAGGCACTCTGGAACAGAACATGCACTTTAAGGAAACAAATACTTTATGAGGAACATATATCTGGTTGTCCCACTGCTCAATTTACCACCTTTCCTAATTTGGTATATTTATTGAATGGTACAAGGTAAACTTAATGCAAAGTTTTATTTCTAAACTAATGTACTGACCACCTGTGCCAACCCAAACATGATTCCAAAACATTCACACCAACATTATGCCTAGATCAGCCAACTAATGTGAACTGTCTCAGCACATATAACTGTCTCCTCACCCATTTCCCCTGATGACACAATTTTTCTTCATTTTCAATCTGCAACCAATAATGACGTTTAAAAAACAGGACACCCCACAAGCAAACATACAACAAAAGAGACCCTGAAATCCCCATACTGACTCCTCCTAAGGTTTTTTTTGTTTGTTTGTTTGGTTTTTTTTGCATATTTCAACAGGGGGCATATATCATTACAGAAGTGGAAAACTGGGGATTTCATTAATTAAAAATTGTCTGTTTACAAAATGTGTTCTAAACAGGTTCTAAACAGTCAAATTTAGGGCACCTAATAGTACGTTCTGTGTGTAATGCATAGGGTATTTCTTCCTTATGAGTGCAGACTACCTGTAAAATGTCTGTGTGGGTATATATGAGTAAACAGTTCGGTTTGGCCCTGCATATGCATGCTTTTCCCAGCAGGGGCAGCATGAGCCTGCCCACAAGGACTCCTCCACTGACTCCACTAATTTACCCACCTCTATGTGCTGAAAAAGGTGTCAAAGAGGAGGTACATCCCCACCCCCCCCCCGCCCCCCAAAAAAGTTCAGGGCTGGTTGGAGTAGAAATGAAGACCACTGCTTTCATAGCATCAAAGTACAGGACAAACAGAATAATGAGATTAAAATTAATTAACATGTGCAATAATGGTAAAGCCTTCCTTCACCTCAACTGGAACTCAGTGATGCAATCAAACCGGAAATCACTACCCAACTCTGGGACTCAACACTGTCAGCTTCTTTGGGGAGTTACAGCTGGTCAGGAAAGAGCATAAAAAAAATAAATATTGAAAATGCATTATAAAGAGGCTACAATATAGGCTACATATTGTACATATGATTACTGAGTTGAGGTTATTAGCGGTAAATAAAACAAACAAAGAAAATGGACTGGGGTGAGGGGCTAACAAACACTGAATTAGAAATGGCATGATTATGAATCTGAAATAAGAAGGAAAACATTTGCCTAGGGAGGAAAATGTAAAAAAACAACTATCTTAAAAACCACTCTAAAATCAAATCTCCTCCAAATAAGCAAACTGTGCAAGGCCACACGAGAAGGTCAGGGGGCTGTGTACCTGTCCGCTGTGCTGCACAGTGTCATTTTTCCCTGACCCAACCTCTCTTCCCTTGCTCACAACTCAGAAACCATGGGGAAGACTCTTTCTGCATTTCCACCAGTCTTCCATGCAGCTCACTGTAGGATCAATCCAGGGGGATGGGGCCTCCCTAGTTTCAGCAGACGTACAGCTTTTTATGTCAAGTGTAAAGCATGATATACGTCCAGGAAAAACCTACAGCTGGAGGAGGAGTGTGACAAGCTTGTTGAGCCCCCATCGGGGACCAATTACCCTAGGCCTAAGAAACAGCAAAAGTCTCAACTCAGCCAAAGCCTGGTGGGAGGCTTGAAGAACAGCCTAAACCAAAGCCCTGCAGTGCAGTTCAGCTTGGCCTGGCCTGGCCAGAAGCATGGGGTGGGGTGGAGACAGTCCTAGCAGTTGATGGGGCAGTCCGTCTTAGCTTTGGCGGCAGAGCTGATGATTCGACGCAGACAGCGGCCAAACTCCTCCAGGACCAGCCTCTCAGCCAACGCCTGTGGCTGACTGGTCAGCTCAGCCTGCTCGGCCTGCTCGAGCAGACAGTCGCACGTTGCCTCAGCGACCTCCTTCGTGACAAATGTGTATGGCAGCCTAAGAGAGAGAAGAGAGGAGCAGTGAGGAGTGGCAGTCAAGAGACATCAGACCATGCATTTTCAGGATCACAACAATGAAGAGAGGATGAGGTCAGTCTCAAACTGAGTCATCCAAAAACAACTAAACCACATTACCTTCTTAAAATGACAACCACATTTTAAGAAGCATTCAACCACAAGCATTCTCAGTCTCAAGAATGCTGGTAAAAGCAGCTCTAATGTGCTGGATCTCAAAACAGCACAAGTTCATTTGTGTAGTGATGACATCTACTGGCTATTTTCATTAAAAGTGTTAGGGTGAAGACATCCAGCAACGGCCAACAGCCAACGGCTCCTGCCTTGGACATTTATGCACTGAGCCGGCAGTCGTCACAGAAACCCAATGAAAAGACAATGATCTGGAAACAGCAGGACTTACTTTCCTCCTCCACTGGTGATGGCTGGGGTGGTCCTTGTCAGCAGGTCTGAGATCTGACAGGATAGCTTGGTCTTGGCCGCAGTCTGCTGCTGTACCCGTACCTCCGCTGCGTCAGCCAGGTGCATCAGTGTCTTGCGCTCTGGACTTTCCTCAAAGTTTTTACAGCCCACACACTTACAAATTGACGAACACATGATCTTTGCCTAAAAACAGGTGGGGAAAACGATTTGGGTTTACTCAAATAAATACATTAAAACACTCCTCATTAAAATACATTACCACATTACAATGCTACACATTTCAACTAGCAAACAACAGTTGAAAAACAGGACTCAGTGAGTTCATTAAGAACATCTTCAGTATTTTTGGCCCAAATCTAGGGAACATAATCCAGCTTGTCCGTGCTTGCAGACGGTATGAAAGCAGGGGTGCACCGGTGAACTCTCACCTCGTAACACTCGCAGTAGTTCTTTAAACAGCCAGACTTCTTGCAGTTGCAGCCTTTGCTGTGTCTCCTGTCAGATTCACCCTCCTTCCCTTTGCCAATCTTGGGCTTGAAGGCCACTGGGTTTCTGTCTAGACATGCCTGCCATGGTCGAACATTTTATATTAGGATAAACTTCGGTCTAAGAAGGCAAAAGCTGTTCAATTTTCCTGGTGTTACTTGATCAAAAGAGCTACAGAGATAAACACAGTATAGCAAACTAAAGCAAAATGTCTTTTAATGAACCAATTAATGTGAGCGTGAATACCTTAATGGCTTTGAGCCGTTCGCTCTCATGGTCAAGGTTGTTGAAGCAATTGACGCAGTTGCAATTGTTACAAAATTCTCCATTTGCAAAGCAGTCACAATACCTACAAGTAGAATGAACCTCTTTTACCGATGCATCATAAGTGCCAAGCAAGCCTTTCATGCTGTTGTGCAGGAGATGAAGGGCTATACTAGCAGGAAGAGCACACTTACAATTTCAGGCACTGTGACTTTGTGCAGTTGCAAGGCTTACGTGGTCGTGAGGTTGCATCTGATGTTGATAAACTGCAATAAGGCCAAATAAAATGCATTAGCTTTTCAACAGGCTCTCATTCCACTTAAATAAATGTAAGTGAAATAACACAGAATAACCTGAAAATAGGATTTCTGAATCAAGGCAGACAGATCCACAGAGGGCATACAGGCATACACTGAACACAGTTACAATGTGCAATATGCCTTTTGAAAAGCCACTTTCTAGAAACCACAAGAGGAATTATGGGACCATACTGTTTCAGATGGTAAAATCACATGACAATCGTGTGTGTAATCACAATAGCATGC
This sequence comes from Electrophorus electricus, assembly GCF_041902795.1. Taxonomy (NCBI): domain Eukaryota; kingdom Metazoa; phylum Chordata; class Actinopteri; order Gymnotiformes; family Gymnotidae; genus Electrophorus; species Electrophorus electricus. The sequence continues at coordinate 6,968,303 of NC_137515.1, read as the reverse complement.
GTGTAAGCTTGCATGGTTCGTCTTTTTTCTGCACATGCTGCAGTACTCGCCAGACTGCTTACCCATTGAGCGGAAGCCTGGCCTGCGTCTGAATGGCGGTGGGGTTGGAGAAGCCCGAGCTGCTGGCCAGAGTCACAAACGCAGACTGTGGCAGCTACAGGAACAAGCACAGTCAAATCATGCATTCAGGCTGAATCCCCATCTCCATACTAGCACAGTCAAGGGAGTCACAATGCTCAGAGTCACTATACACAGACAGACAGAGAGAGAGAGGCGAGAGAGAGAGAGAGAGAGAGAGACAGACAGACAGACAGACAGACACCTGTGTGACGTATTGGGCTGGCAGTACAGCGTAGCCCATGTTTCCTGAGCCGGGGGCAGGGGCGAGCACTGTGCCCGGGGGTAGATTGGTCAGGTTGGGCTGAATCTGAGGCAGCGGGGTGGCTGGCATTATGAGCCGCTGCTGCGTCTGGCTGGTTGTCACTACTTGGGCCGCAGACGCCATGGGCTTTGGCACCACCTGAGCAGGGAGAAGCAGCACAGCACTCAGGGACAATCGAAAAGCATATTTTGTTGAGAGAGATTATTAAACATACACAGTCAACACTAGGCCTGCACCAACACGCCCGAGAAGCTGATGCTACCTCCACCGCAAATGTCCAGTTGCATTAATTACAAGTAAAAAAGAAAATGAGAAAAACTCATGAAGATACTGGATTGTTAACTTGCTGGTCAAGTGCAATGTTACCTGTTTGACAGTCTGTGCAGGGACTATAGGAACAGACATTCTCACTGCTGCAGTGTTCATTACCATGGGCTTGGCTGTAAAAACAGCAAGACAATCAAAATGTACATCACAACCACTGAAAGTAAAGGAAGTCTCTTAAATGAGAATTTAAATCAAGCTGTGAACTTTCACTCTCACCCATTACAGCAATACTGTGTGTCTGTATGTGCACATGCACAGTGAACCAGCGCACCTGGCTGGATAGCAGGGTTGGTGTTCGTGCTGGGGCTGGCCGTCTGGGCTGTGCTGCCCCCAGTGGTGGTCGTGACCAGGCGCACATAGTGGAAGCGGCTGCCAGGCACTTGGATTTGCTGCACATTAGGGGGTGTGGCCAGGGGAATGATGGTCTTGAACTGAGGTGTGCTAACTCCGCCTACTGCCACCGTCTGAACCGGCTTCATTGCCTGTGAAGAGAGCAGAGGGAAGTCCATCAGTGGGGCCCCATCAATGCATATTCAGTTGTTATTTGAATATTGATCTTATATTTAAAACAACACAATAAGTACAAAACCCCCCTTCATTTAACTGGTCTATAGGCAAACAATGAAACCACTGTCATTTCCGCTATTTAGGCAAATGATTCAAAACTAAGATTATTATAGTTTTTCACTTCCAAAGGTACACAACACCTTTGTGAGGGGATAAAATGTTTAAGTGTACGGTTGGGGCACCTGTGTTGAGGATTGGCTGGTTCCTGCCTTGGCCGGAGAGGTGGTAGTGGTCTGCTGTACTGTGAGGATCTGCTGGCCCAGGGCCACGTTGAGAGAAAGAGGCATGGGCTTCTGCGGAGAGCTTGGGGCCGGGCTGGTCACTGACACCACAGTCAGCTACACGTGAGGGGTGCAGAGGGGCAACAAGAAGGGATGTCAAAATGAAGCCACCCCTAATGGGGAAGACTCCCCTAACAGGGATGACTAATGAGAATATGGATGTATCACTCAACAAAGAGTGGCTAGGGGTGCTAGCTAGCTCCAGGCTGGATCTCTGGAATAGTGTTCTAGGAATGTTTAGAAAGGCTGATCTGTACATACATTTTTAAGCTTTTCTATGTATGAAATTATGAATGTGAAATAATATATAAATGCTGATTACAATGGCTATGCATTACTAGTACTACTACTACTACTACTGTAATAACTCTAACCAGTAAGGTGATTTCAAAGAGCAAATAATTAAAAAAAAAAATGTTTACTGCTAAAGCAACTTCACAGGACCGTTAAAATGTACTACTCATTCGAATACATGCTCATCACACAGTATACTTTAACAATATCCAAGCATCTTATTCTCCCTTTGCTCTGTAATAAATGAGAGACCAAAAACAGTGAGTGATGGTTATGATTGGAGAGGCCCACCTTGCTGGGAGACTTGAGGGGAGAGATGGCCACCTTACTGCTGCAGCTGCTGGTCATGCTCTGGGCTGCTGTGGTTATGGCCTCCCCGACCGCAATGCTCCGGGGTGGGGTCACTGGTGCACTCTGGGTAAGAACCCTCCCTGAGTGAGAGGGGGACAGGAACAGGTCACCCTTAACAATCCTAACAGCAGGTGCTGAGGTCTGGGCAGTGATGCACAGGCAAGATGCTAAAGGATTCCGACTAGTTTCATTCTGTATCAGCCATGTTAGCTTTCCTGCTTCATATGTGACTGGGTGGGATCATAGCAAATTTGTAGCGCTGTGCTTAGATAAAGAGTTCTCAGGCAAAGCTTGGAGCGTACGCAGAACAGCATGACTAAGAACACAGTATGACCAACCGCGCTCAGCTCAGTATGACCAAGCGTGCAGTATGACCAAGTGCACAGAGCACAGTATGATCAAGAATGCAGAGCAGAGGTGGTGGGAGAGCAGTACACCCTATTTACACCCTCTACTCAAGTGCCATATTTCTGTAAAAAAATGTACATTTTTCATGTGTACGCGCGTGTGTTTTTATATATACACACATGGGAAAATTTTGAACAAATAGGAATTCAAATGCATATATATAGAGATGTGGCATGTATGTCACAGTAGCCTAGGAGGTCTGTGCTGCTGCTCAGCCTAAGAGAAGAGTCACCTGTTACCACAGGCGGTGCAGGTGCTTGGCTGGGCAGGCCCTTGTTGTTCAGGGCTTTGGTGATGATCAGCTTCGTTATCATGGGCCCTGCCGTGGAGACGGGCGGCTTTTTTGTAATCTGGTAGAAGGAAGCGTTTAACAGTAAAACATCTAATATCCAAATACATGACAGACATTCAGGAATATGAAAGAATCACAGTTAAGAAAATCTAAATATTCACAAAATACAAAAGACTGATTCAAAGCACTTAATGCGACAAAATTAACAATTCATTTCCAAATATGGGAGTGAACTATTTGTCATTGTGTTGTAGGAATACAAGCTAATGGGTCACTTTTTAGACTACTTTTCTGTGAAGTAAATACATTCCGATGAAAACTGATAAAGGAAACATTATTTCTAACTATACCAGTACAATAGTTGAATCAAAAATAGTCCATGAATATCTGAAAAAGTTGCAGTCTTGTTTGTGCATTAACAAACAGCCATACTTTAGTTAACATTTCATCAGTAATCTGTCATCTATAGATGCAATTAAAACCTTACATAGCACTACATTACTTCTCAACCTTAGATAGAATCTCAGATTAGTACTATTTAAATTCTTCTTTGCTTTAATAACATTTACTAATACAAGACAAAATCTAAAGCCCACATAGCACATTCTAGTGTAAAAATAGATTTTAAAAATTAAAAAGATTTTCCTAAAAAAAATTCTTGGTCATTCTCAAGCACACTAAACTTTTGGCTAACTGAACCTGGCCTTCTTAGTCATTCTCCTCCTAAGACACTTGTGCCGAATACTCGCGTCTGCACCCAGGAACGATTCAGGGCTCATTTGAAGGAGGGACTCATTATCGTTGGTTCGCTTTCACATACAAGAACTCAATGCAGTTCTATACGTTATTTTTTCTGCTTAGACTCGCAAAATGGTAGGAAGAAGCTTCATCCGTTTGCTGCTTGGATGCACTCATTCAAAGCTCAAACCTTTATCAATAATTTTTATACAGCAGGTAAAAAAGTATACAAGTATATTGGGACCATTGTTTACTCTTAGAAACAAAAGGCTGATAAAATGATAACTATCTGTAATTCTCTGAAAGTTATAAATGTAATAATACAACTTTGTCTTTTTTCACCCCTTTGATGTGATATCAGACATTTATCTTTTAGCCCCCTACACTGTATTGTTCTATGATGTAATGTTCTCTTGGTTCAATAAATGTTACAAAACAAAAAAGATGAAAAAACAAACCATAATTCAGCAAGGAACAATGCTTTTGGGATGCATTAAATTTCACCACGCAGGAGCACCTGCACACAAGGAGCCGTTCCCGAAGGACATTTGCTGCATTGTCAGTGTCAGCTCAAGGGGGTCTAGAACAGCCACTGTGCATTGTACGTTTATAGATATACGCTACAGTACTGTGCAAAAAAAAAAAAATGTACGGTATGGATTTAAAAGGTTTATTTGGATAGTTAGTGTTTATTTACTCAGAAAATACACAAAACTTGTAAAGAGAAGTAATGCGATAGGTAGAACCAATCACACAGCCCCACACATGGCTGTGTAATTGGCTGCGAAGTGCACCAGAGCTCACTAGAACCACAGGCCACCAATTTCAGAAGGACCAGAGATCTGTGCTCTGGACCGCTCCTGGTCTTGAAAATAGCTTTCACACTTGACCAAATGTATCAAACTCATGGTACAAGAGGACCGGGTCTGAAAAAACCCTAAGACGACGTGTCTGGAGTCGAAGACCATTTTCACACAACAGGTTTTTTCTAGACCCAGAACCACATGCTCTGTGAGCTCAGTAGGTTTGGTCTAGTGTAAAAGCAGTTTTCGAGCCCAGGAGCAGTACAGAGAGCTGATCTCTGGTGCTCCTGAAATCAGTGGTCTGGAGCTCACTACAAGCGAACTCCAATGCTCTCCGCTCTTGGTGCTGTGTGTGGGATTGTGTGATTGGTTCACTTCACTTTGACTTTGCTTGAAAATGTTTTGTTATGGCAGGGAAAGGATTGCAGTGTATTTTATGGAGGTTCTCAATTATGTAACAGTATGTCTAATGACACCAGTCTTATAGGACTGGAGCCAAATTACTGTAATAAGCTCACCTTTGCAGAGTGAGTGTACTGAGATGATCATGTGAAAAACATGTCTCCTGATGGTCTGCATGGCCAAACATTCTTTCATACAAGAATGGCTCATTTGCATGTGCTCCTAAATGGTGAAATGGATGGATGTAAGGAATTGTGCAATCAATCAATGGTAAGGATGGAACTGTTTTATGTGAAAGCAAACCAGCAAAAATGAGCCCACCCCTCAGATAAGCCCAGAATCAATCCTGGATGCAGAGTCAAGTTTTGAGGACAAGTGTGAAAACACCCTAAGGCAGAAAAGGCCTGGTTAGACTTGTAACAGTGGAACATATGGACTATGACACTATCAAACTCTCTGATGCTATTTAAGCTTATACAGTGGAGTCAATTTATCAGAACAAATCTAAAATTGACATTACTTCTACAATATAAGCTCTGCTTACTCAGAAAAGTTGGCTAGTTCTACTTGTAACCATGTAGTTGCGTGGACACCCACCCACACACCCACGCACACAAGACACCCACGCACACAAGACACCTGTACAGTCTTGACTTGCTGGGCCTGTAGGGGTGAAGAGGTCCCCAGCAGTTGGCTGGCTGAGCTGACAGCTTGCACACCAATCACAGGCTTTAACTCTGTCCTTGCCGTGGTCGTCACCACCTTGAATTGCTGTGGCTGAGCTTTGGCATCCCCTGTGCCCTGAGAGGTGGCGGGCTTGCTCCAATTGTGAGGCAATGCCAGCACAACCGGCTGGCCTGTTTTACTAAGACCAGTGACTAAGAGTTTCTGGCCTTCCTGCTTGAGGACAGTAGCACCCGGAGACTTGCTCTCTGAGGCTGGGGAGGCGGCCACTTTGTTGAGGATTAGCTGGTGGTTGGCTGGAAGCGTGAGCGGGACGGAGAGCTTTGGGAGGCTCTGGCTCACCACAGGACTGCTGGGTTTGGTGGCAGTGGTGACAGGCTTAATGCCAGGGGAGGAAGACGAGGTCACAAGAAGCTGTGCCCCAGAGCTGATTCTGCACAGAGTTGAGTCTGTGGTGGTGGAGGTGGTCAGAGCTTGCGTCTTCTGCGTTGGTGTAGCAGCGGAACACAAGCTGACAATTTCAGGCACCTCTGTTTCCATAGGAACCTGAGCAGGCTCTGGCTCGCACTGGGTGGATGGTGTGGGGAGCTCAGTTGGCTCCTCCTCCATGGCGATGGCCTCTGTGTCCATGATCTCATCAGGGAGGATACTGTTCAGATCAGGCGACACCACGTCCATGCTCTCACATGCACTCCCTCACTGAAACAAGGACACAGATGACCAAATGTTTGTGGAGAGACTGCCAGGCATGAAATTATTTAAAAAATAAGTTACAGCTAAAAATGCTAACAAAGCTTGCTAGAAGCAGTCAGCCCAAATCTTTGATAATGCTACCTGGTCTGCATTACTAGCTTTCATTCATAAATAGAATTCATAGTTAGACCTAATGTAATCTGAGTAGTACAAATGATCATTAATATTATAAGACACAAATGTGGAGAGAACTGCAAAACAATTGGAAGGCTAGTTATCAGTACTGATAACCAAGATACAAAAAATGTAACAAGGGAAGCAGTAAGAACACAGAAACAGATACTCCTCTGACAGTTCTTTATTTCCACTTTGTAACGGGATTATACTCCATCTTCTGTAAATAATATCTAGTATTTCTATATAGTTATATGGGACATATCTCGTTTTCACTCCATCTACATAGGTTGCTTGCTTACGTTGTATATTTTGAATCAATCAGTGCCTTAATCACAAGTAACGCAAAGTGAACACAAACATAAAAATTGCACTTGAATTCAGTTATGTATTCAGGGTAATAATTTGGCTAGCGTGTATGTCAGCAAGGAAGTATGCATTATACGACTCGGGGACTGGAATATGACACAAGTATTTTAAGTACAATATTGAAACTCTTATTGATAAAGCTTCATTTTCACTTAAACAGTTTAAGAGTCCCACAAGGCGGGTTATTCGAAAACGCAGGATAACGCCTGTATGCACCGCAGTGCAAAGTAGTGCTTTGTAATACCCAAGTTAGTATTTTGGTAACTAGCAGAGAAACTAGATTAATAGCAATATGGATGTAACTGAGAACTGAACGAGCTTTCATGGCTATAACTGTTTAGCTAGCTAGCCAAGTTATAGTTAATAAACCTGCGTAAGCAACACAGCTAACACTGACAAGTGTTGTCAAGCTCTGAAATCTGGCATCATAAATAATACGCAAAGATGGTTCTCTCATATGTAAACCAAGTCTCACGACTCATCGTAGTGAGACTGTATATCCTTAAAAATACACTACCAGCACACGCTTAAACTGTAAATGCGACATTAAGAAACGATGGAATGCACTCTAGGCCTCTTAACATCCAAGAAAAATAATCATTGTCCTACCTCAGCAGTATGCTATGGCTACCAAATAGGTCAGGCAGTCAGATTCCGAATTTACCAGTGATGATCGATCTTATAAACTGCAACAATACGCTGCAATTTACAAAATAAAACTAATGTAAAACACATGTACATACGGGATGAAAACCGGTAGCTGTGATAACAGTCCTAGCTACAAAAGTGACGAGCGCGTTGCGTTTCTATTTCAGGCCGGGGTTGGATTTCGAAAGATCCGCCATTTTCAACTCGTCATCAGTTCATTTTGAGACATGAGAAGCAACAGCGAAGTGGGGGTTTGTGGCTTTGTCAAAAAAAACGCCACACGGCAGAAAAATAACAGCAACACATTGATCGTTTACTTGCATGCTCACGACTGCTCCCCTTCCAGAAAAACCATACACTGCATGGTTGAGTTAACAGAAGACTCCCACTATCGACCCGGGCGCAAAACAGGAACTTCTAAATTAGCTCTACTATTGAATCCCCCCCGCCCCACAAAGTTATTTTCTAATTAATTATCTTTTATAACTTAGTAGTAATGCTTCTAAAAATAACCATAGTTAAATAACACAGTTGGTTTCGCCATAAAGAGCATGCAAATATGGCTAGAAATGTCAAGGTTTAACCAATTTAGCTAGTTATTATGATTAGCTTAGTATGATGCAACAATTGTTTATGTAGGTTAGCGTAGCTAATAAACATAAAATACGAATAAACGTAATCATTATAAGGCAAATAACTAGTGTTCACAAGATGCAGTGTTTTAAATATTAAATACTCAATTACAAATAATGGTTGCTTAAATAATAACGCAAAATAGGTACCCATGCTAAAATATTTAGCCGAGAATAAACTGAAATACGCCAAATTTCAATTCACTTAAACAGAACTGGGTACCTCACCAATACAACAATCTGCGACAAAAACAAAAATATCACTTGCCAAAAAGCAATCACCTTAGAGACACCATTACAATCAGTGGATTAATATTCAACATATGGCGCAACAAAATATAGCTAATTAGCTACTTTGAAAAGATAGGATACCTTGGTAACTATGTCTAAGTTCTTTATCCAGCCTGTTAGCTACACTGTCAAGTTAGCCACCTTGACCGTCAACGCCAACTTCACGACAGCTGCACGAGCCAACTAGCTTGCTAAGCAGCTAGTTTAGCAGTCAATTAATTACGGACCATATTGACCTAAATAATATTATTTACATTCATTATTCGCAATAATTGTGGGTGTCACTAAACTTTAGAAAAAAAAAAAAAAAAAAAACACACAAAAAAACCACACTATCACGGGCCAGTGTAGCTAGGATACATGTCCACCCTCCAATGCAATTGCCAGCCCTGCGAGAGCGCCTAGTGAATCCGAGTAGCCGACATCAGCTGTTAGCTCAGCGGCTATATTAGCATCGGCCAGCTAGCTAGCTAATATCATATTGCCTCACTTAACAACCGACGAAGACAGCGGAATTCTTACACTTTGCCGAAATTTCTGTCTCAGTGGTTTACTACAAATGGGACACGTCTTGCTTCAATCACGTATGGACAAGTCCAACACGATACTGCACCATTTCGATCATACGATTGTTTAAAATACCGCGCCTAGCGCCATTTCACCTCTAACATCCCATAATATGGCCACGCCTTCAAAGGAAACAACATATTACGTCTTTATACCACTTCCGCGGGCCGCTTCTTCCGTTTTTGCAATAAATGTTTAACTGAAGTAAAAGGATAAAAATAAGCAATATACATAAACTTTAATGGCGAGGTATAAAAATAGTTAATCGATTGATTTATGATATTATGATAGATTTTTCCCCTCACACAACGCTCACTAACTGGCCTGTTTTAAGGGGCAGGCCTTGCATTCTTTTCAATGAGCTCCAATGCTTGAATCTGTATTAATGTCATTGCGAAGACAAATAAGAACTTTACACTCTGGAGGTTTAAGTATTTTTATGTATTATGTTTTGTCTTAAATAATTCTGAAACAGCGTAAATTAAGCATATTTTTTGGTACATCCAGTTTTTGACCTTTAGTGCTAATCCGTTCTTTTTACTAACAGGATTTGCAGCGACAGTTTTCAGTAACCCTACAGGCTACAGATTATGTATATCTCAGAGACACAGAATATACCAGATTTACTATTGAATCCAAAATTGGAAAAAATGGTCTGTCATTGGGGGTAGTTATACAGTAGCACAGTTATTATCTGAATGGTCATTTATCTCACTCTTGACAAGCGTGTTTGATGTTTTTGTCTCATATGTAGGAGATCAGTGGAGGATTCTTAAAAAGAGACGCAGTCTCTGCATCATCCTGGAGGATTCTGAAGTGTTTTAGTATATTAGTCACCGTATTTTTTAAAGGATGATAAATCAGCAACAAAGTCATTCTTGTTAACTGGTCAAGAGTGAGATAAATGACCATTCTGATAATAACTCTGGTACTTTAGCCTGTAGCATGTATCTGCTCTATATGTGTTACATGTACATTTATTAATAGCCACTATAATTGGCATAAAAGATCTATTGTTATCACCCATTTCTGCTCATAACTGCAGGAGATGTCTACTGTATTACAAGAGATTTAATCATCTTTACATTAGAGAAACCAACAGAAAGCTTGTGATTGTTTTGTTGAACATATTTGGACCATCAGAATGAATGATTTGTCACTTCTAGTGGCAAGGCATTTTAATGCTAATGGACACTGCATTAATGACATACACTATATTGCCAAAAGTATTTGCTCATCTGTCTTCACATGCATATGAACTTGAGTTACATCCCAATCTTAATCCATAGGGTTTAATATGATGTCAGCCCAGCCTTTGCAGCTATAACAGCTTCAACTCTTCTGTGAAGGCTTTCTACAAGGTTTAGGAATGTGTTTATTGGAATTTCTGACCATTCTTCCAGAAGCGCATTTGTAAGGTCAGACAATACTGGACGTGAAGCCTGGCTCGCAGTCTCCACTCTAAATCATCCCAAAGGTGTTCTATCAGGTTGAGGTCAGGACTCTGTGCAGGCCAATCAAGTTCTTACACACCAAACTCATTCATCCATGTCTTTATGGACCTTGCTTTGTGCACTGGTGTGTAGTCATGTTGGAACAGGAAGGGGCCATCCTCAAACTGTTCCCACAAAGTTAGGAGCATGAAATTGTTCAAAATCTCTTGGTATGCAGAAGCATTAACAGTTCCTTTCACTGGAACTAAGGGGCTGAGCTCAACTCCTGAAAAACAACCCCAAATTATAATCCCATTATAATTTGCTGTCATTACCAATTGCTTCCACTTTGTTATAATACCACTGACAGTTGACTGGAATATTTAGTAGCAAGGAAATTTCATGACTGGACTTGTTACACAGGTGGCATCCTATCACGGTACTATGCTGGAATTCACTGTGCACCTGAGAGTGACCCATTCTTTCACAAATGTTTGTAGAAGCAGTCTGCATACCTAGGTGCTTGGTTTTATACACCTGTGGCAATGGAAGTGATTGGAACACCTGAATTCAATGATTTGGATGGGTGAGTGAATACTTCTGACAATATATTGTATCTTAGCATTGCCCATTGTTCCTATGGCAGCAACGAAAGTAGGAAACTCAAAGGAAAAGAACTACATTCATACATGATCTACATTCTTGAAACTTTATAACTCCATGGAATTAATGTTATGAATTAAACATCTACGTTTTCTACCATTGTAACGTGGTGGCCTTAATGCCGAAGGGCATGGAGCAGGACTCTCCATGACTCTCGACATGAATGAACATTTAATTACATAAAACATAACGGCACTCACAACACAAGCAATAAATGTAAACACTTAACGGTTAACACTGAACAGAACAATTAACACGACTACCATTAACAATGACGAAAGTACAAATTGACAGTGACGACGTTAACATTTACATCAATAATGACCAACACCCTGCAAACAAGGACAAAGTGGGGGGGTTGTATACACACACACACACACACACACACACACACACACACACACAAATAAAGACAAGACAAGGTGCAGGTGTGTGTAGGTATAGCCACAAACATATCCTCCCACTTCACGAGCGTTCCGTGACAGAACCCCCTCCCAATGGGCGTGGCTCCCAATGCGTCCGTCCAATGAACGCGAACCTCCGGGTGCCGTGTCCACATTAACATGCACACAGCACGCAGTACCAGGTGGGCCAGGTGCTGCCAGCAAGGGAGACCTTACGGCGAGAGGGAGAAAGGTAGCTTCCCTGCCTCTCAGGGTAGTCCGGAATGCTCCCAATGGCATTACGCCTGTGGACATACGAAAGGCACATAGACAAACAAACAATAGTGCCCCACACACAAACATATACAGCGCAGTGACGTGGTGCCCGCAGTCCGCGCAGGTGCCTTGACGTGTCCGTGGCCTCAACGGACATGTGGGGGTGCATGTCCGCCCCGGTTCCAGACGTGCCACCCTCCCCAACAGTCCTCCTTTTCCCTGCCGCCCTAGGAGCGTCCCAGAGCCGGTTTGCCTCCGGGGCTTTGGGCAGAGCCTCCAGTCTCGCTGGCGAGTCCACTGATGGAAAGGAACTCGGGCTTCAGCCCTGCCCTCCGGAGATCCTGATTGCATCACCCAACCACCCTCTTTCTGGTTGGTGTGGTGCCCCTCCGTCCTCCTCGGCCCAGGCTCAACATCCCTAGGCCCCCCCACCCCCCAAGAAATTCCTGGGGATGTTCCTCTCCACTTCTGGAGACGACACAGACAGCGGTCGTGGTCCTCTCCCCAATGCCCTGGGATCCAGGCAGCAGTGCGGGGGGTGCCTACGCACCTCCCGCTAGGAAGTCTGTTTTTTGCCGTGGGAGCTGGCATCCTGTGGTGGTTGTTCATTCTGTAACGTGGTGGCCCGAGTTCAGAAGGGCGTGGACTCTCTCGACATGGACATTTTTTATTTATTTTTATTTAACATTTATTACATATGATATACCGGCACTCACATATAACACGAACGATGAAGATGAACACGAACACTTTTAACAATAATAAGACTAACCTTACCATTAGCATACTACATCAACAATGACCAGCACGCTACATATAATAACAAGGGTTTATATACACAGACAAGATGAGGTGCAGGTGTGGCCACAAACAATTATCCTCCCACGTCACATGTTGGGTCAAACCCTGTGACTCCCGGGAGGCGATCATTCCGTGACAACTATACTCTGGTTATTTAGAAATTCAGAAGCACTTTGCTTGCACAGTGGTTGAAGGACCTCTGCCAAAACATCCAATTTATCTGAAAACCTTGCGATATCATTCAAAGGTGCTTTATTGGCATGAATATAATAAGATACACTGTTCCAAAGCAATTAACAAGAAACACATAAATAGAAACATAATATAGATAATATAGATTGGAACAGAGTACTAGAAATTGTTATTTACAAGATTATTAGTAATCAATAAAGGAAAAGGAAAATAAATATGTAATAATCAATAATAATTTGTTTTTAATGTTCAGAACAGGCAAGACGCGCGCAGATAAAGGGAAGAAGTTTATTTACACCGAGATTGTAGTTAGAGGGAGAATCCAAAAGAAAGGCAGTCCAAAATTCCAATATCCAGAGAGATAAATACAACCAGGCAAACAAATCCAAAGGGAGAGACAAGAGGCAAAAATCAACAGGGTCAAAAACATAACACAAGCAAAGCCAAAGGATGAGGATGAACAAGTAAGTGATCCGTGATGGGTGTAATTTTGCTCCTTGCTGTAAACAGGCTTCTGAGAAATGTAATGATATTGATTGTTGGCTGAGCTGGGAGAAAATGGTTGCACTGGCATGGCATTGTTGATTGTCCTCAATGGTTGTCCCTCAGGTTGTGACAGGCTGCGTACCAAGTCAAAGTCAAATTTATTTCTATAGTCCTTTTCACAACAGTCATTGTCACATAGCAGCTTTACACATATCCAAATCCAAGGCCCCAGTGAGCAATCCAAGAGCGACAGTGGTGAGGAAAAACTCCCTAGAGCCTCAGGAAGAAAACTTGTGAGGGACCAAGACTCAAAGCGGGAGGGGCATCCTCCTCTAGCTCACAATGGACACTACAATAGTAACAACAATAAAGAGTAGAGTAAGTAGACACAGAGAAAAAAAGATAAAAGATATAAGCAATGGATGTCTATTCTGCTTTTCTTGAAGTCTTAGTCTGGTTTGTGCATGTGTCCATCTTATATAAGAACGTCGGTCAAGGGCAAGAAGTAGTTAGCTGGCGTGGAGGTGTGGTGGGTGGTGGAAGGAGCCTTGCCAGCTGAGATGAGCTGAGGCTCAGTAACAACATGACAACAGGAGTAGGTGTACCTCAGCAGAAAGAATAGATTATTAGACATGTCCAGGTACAAAGGTGTGTAAATTAAGGAACCATAATGCAAAGATGGACTCCGGCGGATCTAGCTATGGCAGCACAGCTAAAGGAACAGAGCCAGAAGGAAACGCAAGCATGACAGCACCTTGGAACATCAGCTCTCCACTGCTCTCTGCAAACTTAAGTGGCAAAAGAGAGGTGAAGTGACATCATCATAACATCCCAGTTTCCCAGAACTCTCAATGCCCCTAGACCCCCCCCCCCCCCAAGATCTGCACCTTGACCTAAGATAGGAAGTATTTAAGAAAATGCCTGACTGTATAGATAGATTTTCAGCCTAGCCTTAAATATTGAGACTGTGTCTGGGTCTTAAACATTTACAGGAAGCTTATTTCACAGTGTGGGAGCTTTATAAGAAAAGTCTCTGCCCCCTGCAGTAGATTTTCTTAATCTTGGTACTAGTAACCTTTTGATCCAAGCAGACATGGTCGTCCGTAATGCACTAGGAGTTAACTAAGGTACTGTGGGGCAAGACCATTCAGTGTTTTGTAGGTCATTAGAAGTATTTTATAATCAATACAAATTGTACTTGGAGCCAATGCAATGTAGCTAATGTAGCATTAATATGATCATACTCTCTAGCTTCTAGTAAGAACTCTGGTTGCTGTATTTTGAAATAACTGGAGCTTGTTTAAGCTCTTAGTGTTACTGTCAGATAAGGCCAAGTAGTCCAATCTGCAATTGATAAATTAATGGACTATCTTTTCTGCATCATGTAAATTATGTTCCTAATCTTTGCAATGTTTCTGAGGTGGGAAAAGGTTGTCCTAGAAATATTAGTGACATGAGTTTTGAACGAGATACTGGGATCCAGAATTACACCGACACCACTTACTGTTAAAGAATGAACGATTAGGAGACCATCGGGTTTTATTACATAATGAAAGAGCGTACTCCTGGCGTACTTCATCAGCACATGGATAATTTCACCTAGAGGTAGCATATATAAAGTAAAAAGCAGGGGCCCTAGAACAGATCCTTGTGCCACACCTAAACTAACCTTGGTTTGTACTGAAAAGTACAAAAGTACACTGGTAACAATTGGCTAAACAAGATTTAAAACAGGAAAGAGCCATTCCTGTAATGCCAATGTTTTCAAATCTATCTAGTAAAATGTGATCTATGGTGTCAAATGCTGCACTGAGACCAATCAAAATAAGCAGAGAGACCCTAATTGGATGCCAACAACAGGTTACTGACTACTTTAATCATTACAGCCTCTGTACTATGATGAGGCCTAAACCCTAACTGAAAGACTTCAAGTACCTGATATATACATGTATCCAAAGCAACTTACAATTGAATACAAGTTGAGCAACTGAGGGTGAAGGGCCTTGCACAGGGGCCCAACAGTGGAAATTTGATGGTGAGGCTTGAACTAGCAACCTTCTGACTACTAGTCAAGTACCTTAACCTTATGGGTGGTTTAATGACTGCTAATTTGAATGATTTAGGAACATAGCCAATGTTCAGGGAGGAGTTTATTAGATTTCATAGAGGTTTGATTACTTCAGCTAGTATTTTTTAGGAAAGGGTGTGGGCAATTTCAAGGACTTTCTTGGTTGCTCCTTTTATACCCAAATATGATTGCATCACAATTTTTAACATTTCACAATTTTTATTTTTATTTTTTTGTATTAAATTGCCCCATAAACACTTTTTGGAATATGCTACTGTCATCAATTTCACAGCAAGTATATGCCAATAAAAGGTAAAAGAACAAAACCATGTTTTTGTACTGGGTTCTATTAAACACAGGTCAAACAAAATGTACAAATCACTGCTTTGTGTTTTATTAGCATTTTACCCATAGCGGCAACTTTTTGAATTGCAATTGTAATAAATATGTGTGAGTTACTTTACTGAGTGACAGGCTTCAGTGCATGTTATAGATTACTTTAATGAACATTTAAATGTCGCAATTTTCCCGAAAGAACACAATTTTTCACAGCTTTGCAAACATCAGGGCTCATTCACTGAAGCAAAGAATTTAATTAGATAAATAACTAACGTTAAGGTTTTTTCACTTACATGAAACATGAGATATACTAAATCTGAACAATAATCCTGTGTTTGTAAAGATCACTTTTAAGAAGCTGATAATGCAATCCAAAGTACTTGCTTTCGTTCCACTTTAAGTGTATTTTAAGGCGCCTGTAAATGGCGCTTTTTATCTCGCTGAGAATCACTTCTCTGTACGTAATGCTGTAAAGCTTCCAAATACATGGACTGTACTTTATAACTCAAGATTATCTAAAAGGCCGTAACTAAATAGAATAACAGTAAAGGGGGGGTTTGTGGTTAATCCTGTGAACTACTACTGAAAACATGTTTGGTGTAGGAAACAAATGTGTTTTTTTTGTTTTTGTTATTCTTTATTGTAATTCATACTTCTGCTTTCAAAATTAAAGAAGGATGCTGGTCAAATTTGGAAAACTATTTTAATTTTTCGTTTTTAGCCGTTTAGTTCTATTCACACACATTTGTTGTCATACATAAAGGAATATGAAGTGGCCGGGCTCCTCATAGACCGGCACGGTTATTACTCATTAAAGGGAGAATGGAAATCCGAATATGAAGCTGACGAATAAGTAGCCTATTTCAGTCTCGCTGAAATACTTACCATTTATGAATTCGACATTTACATTTATGAATTCGAATTCTCGATATTTACTTACCATTTATGAATTTTCCCCCACCATCAATTGATATTAAAATATTATTGCCTTCAAGAGGAAAAACAGAACATTTTCTTCAGTTATCAAAGCGCCAATGTCACAAGTAGCTGAGGCATTAATTTGTTATGGAGAATAACCTTTTTTCCGTGTAAGTGATGAAGTCTGCCTGTATTTTTTTCCGAGCCCTTCTACAAGTAGGCCCCAATGACCAAAGTGCCAGGTCTGGCATCTTGAAACATTTGTTAAAATAAGCAAACGTTTAGAAGAAGCGAAAGGAGAAACTAGTCCTCCATACATGCAACCATCCTTATGTTTTCACAGATCAGCGGGAGTTGGAGGACTGAACCGGGATCCTCTCGAGCGCGAACGGTACCCTCTTGGTTTAATAGTAAAGTCGTCGACGTTTATGGGGTTTTTTTTAAACGAAAATGGCGTCCGGCGTAAGACAGGAGCTCGCCCAGCTCATGAACTCTAGCGGCTCTCACAAAGACCTCGCTGGGAAGTGCGTATTGCTGTATTAATATTCGCTACATTGTCGGTTTTGTTGATGAGAGGTTCAGTCACTAACGACGTGGAGCGGAAAGTAAGGCTACGTTAATGTTAGATGACGTTAGTTAGCTGGCAGGCTACATAGCCGAACCAAGGTTTTATGCACGGCAGCTATCATTACGCTATAGCTAGGTTACTATGCTTACAGATAATCAGTTGATCACCGATCAGACTAGGAAGTGTTTAATAAGTTGCTTGAATTTTTGCCTCACGACACTCACAAAATATCTGCATTTTACAGAGAGATGGATTTATCTGATGGGCCCAGATGCAGCTCGGTGGCTAGCTAGCTGACTAGATAACTACATTATCTTAATGTACGCAGCGAGGATAACTAGCGATCTATCACGTTCCTTAGCGGTTACCCGTCACACTCGTGATTAAATGTTTTTTAATGCAATGAATAATGCATTGGTGGCTACGTCGATATAAAGTTCTGTTATAAACAGACTCGTTTCTGAGCAATGAATGTCTTCTCAAATGGAATATTGAATTATTTTAGATATCGTCAGATACTGGAAAAGGCTCTACAGTTTACGGATGCAGAACAACTTGAGGCCCTGAAAGCATTTGTTGAAGCGAGTAAATACTTCAACACACCTTACATTCAAGTGAATATCATGATGCATTAAAATGTTTAGTTTTCGTATCTCTTTAAGAGACTATATTTTTTTTCTTCTGGCAGTGGTCAACGAGAATGTCAGTCTGGTGATATCCAGGCAGTTGCTGACTGACTTTTGCACACACCTTCCAAGTTTACCCGATAGTACAGCTAAAGCAGTTTATCACTTTACTCTTGAGAAAATTCAACCCAGAGTGATCTCCTTTGAAGAGCAGGTGAGTCTGACAGTTATTTATATCACATAATGCTTTCCTCTGGTTGCCTGTCCATGTAATTTGCCTTGTTTGGTCAGAATGAGCTAGTGAATGTGTTTGATTTAACCATATTCAATATAAAACAAACACTTTCACAGGTGGCTTCCATTAGACAGCATCTAGCCACTATTTATGAAAAGGAAGAGGACTGGAGAAATGCTGCCCAAGTTTTAGTGGGTATACCACTGGAGACAGGCCAAAAGTGAGTCACTTTATAAAGCAAAGCCTTTGAACCAGATTAAAATGTTAAAATATTTTTTTGTCAGTCTAATATGGTATAACATATAACATACTCTCCTGTGACTATGCTTTTAGACAATACAATGTTGACTACAAGTTGGATACGTACCTAAAGATTGCCCGCCTTTATCTGGAGGATGATGATCCTGTTCAGGCTGAGGCCTATATTAATCGTGCCTCTTTACTGCAGAATGAGTCCACCAATGAACAACTACAGATCCATTACAAGGTGCAGCATGTGCACTTCATAAATAGAATGTAGTGTGTGTCATTCTGAAAATTGGAAGATATCTGCATTCACTGTAAGACAGGAGGCCTTGTCGTTTGAAAATTCATAACAAATACAAACATGGAGGGTTGGGTGAAGTGTTTGAACACGTTTGATCATGGACAGTAAAAAGTGTCTTTGATATAAAGAGGCACCTGATACAAGTACTGAACATTTTCAGGTATGCTACGCCAGAGTGCTGGACTACCGACGAAAATTCATCGAAGCAGCTCAGCGCTACAATGAGCTTTCCTACAAATCCATTGTCCATGAAAGCGAGCGGCTGGAGGCCTTAAAACATGCCCTTCACTGCACTATTCTGGCCTCTGCAGGTATTCCAGTTCTGGTCCATGTTATTAGAAACATTGAGTCATTATTTAGAATTTTAAATCAATTAGAATAATGCAGTTGAACCGCTAGGCTCACAGGGCTCTGATTGGTCTGTAGGGCAACAGCGCTCGCGTATGTTGGCTACACTGTTCAAAGATGAGCGATGTCAGCAGCTGGCGGCTTATGGCATTCTGGAAAAGATGTACTTGGATCGCATCATTCGGGGGAACCAGCTGCAGGAGTTTGCTGCTATGCTGATGCCCCATCAAAAAGCCACCACTGCAGATGGTAAATTAAACAATACCACTGTTACCATGATATGAGCAGTAGCCATCTCAATTTGTGCAAGGACAAGGGGACACTTTAGCTGGAGTGGTATATGATTTGTTTATTCTGAATCTTAACGAAAGCTCTACAAGGGAAATTGTTTAAGCTGTTTTGAATCTTCTTTTCAGGCTCAAGCATCTTAGATCGAGCAGTCATTGAGCACAACCTTCTCTCTGCTAGCAAGCTGTACAACAACATTACTTTTGAAGAGTTAGGAGCACTTTTAGAGATTCCACCTGCAAAGGTAAGACTGCTTTTTGACCAGTATCACTATGCAATGTATTGTAGGTAATTGATAATGCAGAACATTGAAAGCTTTTTAGAGTAGTGGTCATCAGTTATCATCTCTTGGTGCTTGAATTTGAGTTTTGAAGTAATCCATTCTTTGTGGTGTTTACATTACACAATCTTGATGTAGCCTGAATATATATCTTACGCTGAGTTCATTGTAGGGCATTGCCATAACAAATTACCTGTTGAAACCCTGAATGTTGTTTTGCTGGAGTTCTTGGGCAACTCTCCACACTTAGGAGGTCAGTGCAGAAGGCCATAAAGACAAGCTCAAATCAAAATAAAAGGTATTTACCCTGTTAGTTTGACAGCCATCATCATTAGCCTTGAAGCTGAAAGGCTTCGCATAGTGGAGGAGAAGGGCATCTAGATCTGCTGTGTAAAGTACTATGGGGCTGAGAAAATCAGGTAGATATGGTCAAAGGTCTATGCACTGAAGCAGCAGTTCAAGGAGGTTGGCTAGGATGAGTAGCAATCTCTGGTTGAAGTCTGCAGGCTCCTCAGGATGAAGCTCATGTCCTTCCACAGGGCTGAAGGGCGAGAGAGCAGGTCAGGAGATGTGCAGCCTCCCATTTCAAACCCATTTGGGTTCACATGGCAGCTGCTAGGACAGAAGCGCAATGGCCACCTCACCTGTTCCAAGGTGGAGTCTGTCATCTCCGTAACATCTGCAGTGATGCAGTAAGGTGTTCGCAGGTGGAGACAGACCATCATCTACAAATACCTACAGTGATAAAGTAAGGGAGGAGATCCTAGGGGAGTGTGGTGCCTTGATTAATCCACATTAGCCCACCTTTTAATAATAAGGAGCCCAGGTGAGGAAGGTAGATTTACTGCATTTGGCATACGCTCTTATCCAGAGCAACTTACAAGAGTGCTATGTCATTTTCTCATAGAATGTATCCTAACCAGTACAGTAGATTAGAGTCCATTGAACTAGAATGCTGTTGAAGGACATGAGGTTGTCAAGGCAGTTAGAGCCAGTTCAGCCCCAGGACCCAGTAGAATGCCCTACAAAGTGTATAAGAGGTGTCCCAAGCTTCTGGTCCAAGTGTGAAAGAGCCTAAGATCCTGAGGGCTTACCTGGAGGAGGGGGAAGGTAGCCTAAAAGTGAAGATGTGCAGAAAGTGTGTGGATTCCCAAGGAATGAACTGAAGCAAGAGGGGAAGATATTTTTCAGGGTCATGGCCTAACACCTAACTGGTCACCTCCTGAGGAACACACATTGACACATCTGTTCAGAAGGGTGAGATCCTGAATGTCTCAGGGTGCCTTGAGCGTACAGAAGTTGTAACACAACTTATCAGAGAGGAATGAGAAGGATCTTTACCACACCAGTTGGTGGAGACAGCAATGGAAAGGCACCATGTCCCAAGTAAGGTCATGGATCTAATTTTGGACTACAATCATGGCTTCAATCTGAGAGACACTTTGGGGGCAGTCACTTCAGGTTGGCACAGGCTGGATCATCACAGGATGAACTATTTCAGTGCTGCAGTTAGCCTTGAACATGCTGGTCATGTCAGCTGAGCTGGAATGCAGAGGCCCTCTATCAAAGTCTAGAGATTGACAGCCCCCCATCAGAGCCTTTATGGATGATCTGACAGTCACACAAACCACAGTGCCAGTATGCAGGTGGATTATCTGAGGCTCAGAGCAGCTCATCACATGGGCATGGATGTGTTTCAAGCCAGATAAGTCCAGGTACTTGGTGCTGAAGAGAGGAAAGGTGACTGGCAGGTACCAGGTACAAAAATGCCATCAGTAATGGGAAGATCTGGTTAAGAACTTCATTAAGGCCACAGGAGTTGGAGTCATGGCTGGTGGCAGTTGACATGACAGGGCTACCAGGAAATTCACAGCCTGTATCTATCAGCACAGAATCCTTCCCAGAGTTTTGTTGCCACTGCTGATCTATGAATTCCTGGGTCAGTGGTTGTGGGCTTTGGGAGGAGGATCAGTCAGCACCTGCACATGTGATGAAGGGCTGATTGATCTTGAAACATCACGTCACATGTTTTCCTGGTATTTACACTAAATCTATGAAGAATCAAATCACATCAGTGTGGTAATCCTGTTTCCATTATCCTGTCCATTTCTTTGCAGGCAGAAAAGATCGCTTCCCAGATGATTACAGAGGGTCGTATGAACGGCTTTATTGACCAGATAGATGGCATTGTCCACTTCGAGAGTAAGTTGGGTCTTTGAACAGCATGACTTCTGTCAGTGTCTGTGAAAGTTCAGATGTTAACATGGTTCCATCACGTTGTGTTTGTTTATTAGCACGAGAGGCGCTACCCACCTGGGACAAGCAGATCCAGTCACTCTGCTTCCAGGTCAATAACCTTCTGGAGAAGATCAGTCAGGCAGCCCCAGAGTGGACAGCGCAAGCTATGGAAGCCCAGATGTCCCAATAAACCTCACACTCTTAATTCAGTCCCATTCTGACATCTCACCACTTTTAGGTCAAAAACAGGCACTTTTAAAGGACATATCAACAAGAGAACAGAGAACAGGCCATCTGATTAATCTGTTTTTTGCTTGATGGGCAGTTAGATATTTACAGCACACCTGATGATGGCATATTCACAGCGACTGTCTCAGGCTTTGAGGCTCATGTCATAATAACCTGGACATATGTGAAAATGGTTTCATTTAATGTCTTAATAAATCTTTGTGTAAGCCTACACTCCTCAGGTGTTAGGGTATCTTGGTTGTAGTGGTGTGACCAACCTCTGTTATATAAACGTTTGTGAAAGTTGATGTGTGCTGCAGTTTCACTGTTTTTCAGTTAATTTACAAAACTAATGAACTGTTTCTGAGGACTACTGAAACTAATAACTAGAACAGTAAAGAAAAATTTATCCTCGAGGATTTACACACTAAAATATAACGGTATGCAGTTGTTATTGCTACTGTTAAGATTAATAACTTACTGTGGAATAAGCAAGTGTTTGATGGGTGCTGGGTGTAAAGTTCCCATTACACAAGCTTGTTTAGTCTGTAGTTCAGACCTACTTGCATTTAAACTGAATTTAATAGGATATAGCAGGATAATGCAGTGTGTGTGTGTATGTGTGTGAGAGAGAGACAACAAATGGATATACATATCAAGCTCTGAAAGATTCCATTTAAGCAACTAAATCAAAATCTGAAACACATGTAGAACATAAATGGCATTTCACAGACATCACAATTCATTAAAAGGAGCTGGTGGTGGGGTGTTCTTATTTGTATAGGTATTATATGTACCAAGTGTTTTGTTGTATCAGTAAGAAGCCATTTAAAACCGTATATCCAAAGTGACGTAGATAATTTTATTATCTGAGCTTTCATGTTGACAAGGATTTCACACATACACAGTAAACTTCCTGGTGTTCTCAACTTGTTAAACAAGAAGAAAACAGCTCAGCCTGGTTAGATCCTCAGTGTCTGTACAAAGCAGAGGGAACGTCAGGGTTTGTGTAAATGTTCCTGGTGAGCGAGGTAACAGTGGTTGTGTGTGTGTGTGTGTAAGGGGAGTGTGTATCGGTGGTGGGTGTGTGTCAGTGGTGAGTGTGTATGGGGTGATTTATGATGTGATGCATGTCTCAGTGGTGGGTGGTTTGTGTACACATTGCACCTCAGAAGATTCCTTGCTCCTTCCTCCTATCAATGTCTCGCTTCAACTGGCACGCTGAGCAAGGCAGACAGAAATAGGAGACCATGCAGTCTTTACACAGAGATCCCTAGAGACAAAACCATACACAAATCAGGTCCCTATGTGTACAAAACTGCTAACAAATTAGCATGAATTAAATGTATGTAACATCAATTTCATTTAGGTAAAATCTGACAGAGCTGAATTAATTTTCTTACAACATCAATTAAGAACCCCCAAAAGAACTTAAGGAGAGCAACATGGGGAATGATGTCATGCCATGTGTTTGAATGGTGCTGTCTGGTCCTCTTGCTCACCTTGATGTTGTATTTTGTTCTGTAGACACTTCGCATTGGCATACCCAAACCACACAAGCAGCATTCTCCCATGCGACTGGCAATGGTACAGCCCAAACAAGGCAGGCAGAAGAATCCATACACACCTTGTAGGTGAGACAGTCACTCACATTAAAACAATGCTTGCTCTTTATAGATAGCACTTGAATGTCTAAATGGCTACCTGTTCAAACATATCTGACTCTAAAAGACTCAATGGCTCAAGAAAGAATCAATAAATAGAGATGGTCAGATGGGCTAGAGCCCAACGTGTCTCTAACACCAGCGCACTGAACGAAGGACCGATTGCCTTGGCTTAGGCTTACATGTGCTACAGTCCTCACAGCAGTCTAACAGTCCTGTCTGGAAGTTTGAGGGTGCATACGGTCCAGGCTGGGTTGTTACCTCCATGGTCTTCCAGACCTCAAACATAGAAATAATGCGATTTTAAGCAGAGATTGATTTTGTTTCACCAAAATAAAAAAGTAGTATTGTTAAAATATAAATATGTTTATAATAAGTTAAGCAGCTTGTGAAACATTGCTGTAAAACACAATTACAAATATTTCAACTTGCTATCATATATTTACATATAAATCTATATCACTGTATAGTTTATAAAAATAATATAAATACAGTATTTTCTCATTTGAGAACAAGCTGTACCTGATGATGGTGTCTCGTTAAAGATACTATGTTCTTCAAGCAAATGATCCAGTTTGTGCAGTCAGAATGGAGGATACTTTATAGTGGATCTGAACAAAGGTCCAATGACACAAGAATGAATCATGTGAAGTGGGTTTAAAGTCTTGCAGTGTTTGTACGTTGTGCCTATAATTCACAATTTCCCAATTTTACAGCCTTCCCACCCAAGTCAAATAAAGGACCCCTTTATATGGTGGGTTATATAGCACCATATAATATATTCCTACTTGCACTGCACTGTATTGTGCATTTAATGCAATAACCGACAAAATATCTCTAGCTCTGCAGATAACCATTATCACGAACCATTATCACGTCTTGAACGTGATTTTAGTGTTTTCTCTGACTCAATTTTGTGGATCTTCACATATAACTCTTCATATAATTACTAATTTCCTAACATAATGAACTTTTAATTTATTTATTCATGCCCTACATTAATGCCAAATGTGCTGGAGCAGGAAAGCCCTGAACTGTGTAACGCTCTGGCTGTCCGGGTCCAAAGAGTCCTGAAATATGAGGGGTGTTATGGAATGTGTGGTGCTGAAGCAGCCCTAAGCCTCACCTGCATGTACTGCCCTGCTCCCTTTTATTGGTATGATCTAACGGTTGTACATGTGCCCAGACATGGCACCCTGCAGCAAGGACCTCCTTGTGGCCATACAAACACATAGCCCACTCAGACAGCACATTTAGAGCTATGCAAAATGAGAAGGGGAAAATGGCAGCCTGGCTGTGTCAAAGAAAAGAAGCGTTTTTGCTCCATGACCTGATTTTACTTCACAAAGACAGCTAGACACATACCAGGAGAATGGCTGATGTACACATATGCCAGGGGTATTTCAGAGATGGGGTGAGTTTTGCCGGTCACATTTACCTGTCCCAAAGATCCAGTAAGACCAGGATTTGAGGATATAAAGTACTGCAAATCTGGTAACTGCTATACTTACAAACATGCCTACATGTGGAGTCTCAGGTAAGCAGGTCTCCAGAGAGGCGTGTAGCCTTTTCTGTTGAGACCTGCATTTGTGTGACTGCTGTATTAGCACATTTCCAATGTATTGAGAAAATACGAAAAAGAATAAAAGATCCATAATATGTAGCTATCAGAAGGAGGCCTTGCGGTTTCAGATACAGGTAATGATCTCAAATTTTACTCTGGAAGTATGATTAGCCTACTCTTTTCGAAAGACTATTCAGTGAATAAATGTATCGCATTATTCTATACTAATTATCATAAAATAATATACAATTCCTTTACTAACCCTAACCCTAATTTACATGGATGCGTTTTGTAGGACTATATTTTGTATATTGAAATATGCCATGACAGTAGAAACAGATAATTCACGGTGTTTTAAGATTTTTGTAAAAACATGTTTATCGAATGTTCGATACAAAAAGTAAGATAAAAGCAATTTCCGCTACATCTACTAACTGTGTAATTCTGTTATTATGTAAGTGGTAGCTTTAGGCCAAGGCGTAAAAGGTTTAGGTTTATTCAAAAACTGTACACCGTTTATCCAACCGTTTATGTCGCCCACTCTCTCTCTATTCCTGCGTTCAGACCTCTGTATATTACCAGTGTAACACAACAACCTCCGTCTTCGTCCAGAGTTCTGAGGCGCAATCTCTGACTTGCGACCGTTGGTTCTGTTCTCTCCCTGACAGGACCGAGTACCGCAGCACGCGGACCCGGTACCGGAGCTGTTCAAACCGAGCGAGACGCGAGGCATAACCTTCAATTAACTGTCAAACGCGTAAATACGGTACTAAACCGCCCTAGCACCGAATGTGCGAGAACAGCTTCATTCAGACAATTTGGCATCTGAAATATGTAAATGTAAAAAATACAATACATACATGTTAACAGAAATGGATTTATCAGTCCTTCATTATAACGGAGAGTGCTTATTTGCAAGTTTTTCACTGGCCTAACTGTCCAAACGCAGTCTAAAATATTTTTGGCGGCTTTATTTCAAGGACTGTACAAATGACTATGGGAAAAAAAAACACCTATGGAAAAAAAACCACGTTTGTGTCATATACTCAATTAGCGACTCTACGACTCGGGGGCGTTTATAGAATTTGAAAACCAACCAAACAAACAAAACAAACAAAAAACTGGGATGTAATACAAAATACCCCGAGCTAGTAATTAGGTTCAAATGCATCTTCCCGGAGACACTATTATTATTATTATTTTTACTATTTTGATATTTCCCTTATGTATATTTTTGGTAATTTCTTCCTTACAAAATTTGTAGTTCAAATAAATGATTACGCCAAATGGTTTTACAGTTATGAAGATCAGTAACACCCCTAGAATACTTTACAAATATGTTCATGGAGCAAACCTGAAACCTCTATGAATGGGTGTCCAAAGGCAAAGTTATTGCAGGATGTGACTCTCCACACAAGTTTTGTTATGGGAAATCAAGTATTGTTATGGGAAATCATATAAAATATGGCTACTGAAAAAAAATCAGATGTGCACTGTTTCTTAACTCCAAGTACCTTATGAGTGGGATTGTGATATAATTTGTTAGTCTGATAAGGATAACACATTTATGGGATCTTTCCTGGGCACCACCCGTCCCTGAGCTTGAAAACATCACTAATGTACCATAACTTGTCAGATGATAAATGTTATCACTTTTTTCAGACTTTGTTCCTGGACTAGTTGTAATCTGTGGCTTCAGAGCTAAACTATGTGAAATGAAGCTGCTGTTAAAATGTGCGGTGATAATGATTTTTTTTCCCTACTTAAACCATCAGATCCCAGAGTTATGCTGCAGGAGGGATGGAAGGGCGATTCTAAATTCAATAACGTTCATAATCCTGTGGAGTTAACCAGCGCTGGAAGGGACCGTTTCCTTGTAGTAATGGTGATAAATATACCTTCTCAATAATTTTATGAAGGCCATAGCAGTGAAGGTACTTGACTAGTATTGGAAGGTTGTCAGTTCAAGCCCCACCACCAAATAGTCACTGTTGGTTTCCTTGCACAGAAACGTCCTGTTTCTCTGGAAACGCTGCATTTCATTACAATAAAAAAACCCACACAAATATATTTATAATTGTGCTGAAGTACAGCGTTTCCAGAGAAACAGGAGGCTCTTCATTGACTGTTCAAGCAAAAAATAATAATACTGTTTTAATACTTGATATTTGTTGCAATACTTGTTTCAAATGATAAAAGTATGTAAAATTAATCTATATAAGTTGCAAGTTAACTAAATTGTTCTTATGAATAAATGAGTCAACATGCACTGTATAAAATAAATTCAGTAATAGCTATGTAAAGGGTTTATTTTACCTTGTGTACAAAATCATACAGTATGCACTATGAAAAACACTCCAAAAAGATTATTTTTCAGCCACCAAATACAAAACAAATACTAAAAAGTTCATTTTCTAGAACATTTCTCATCATTCTAGGGAAGAAAAAAACAAAAACAAAAAAACAAAAAACAGTACACCCCAGTAACTTCTATTTACAGATGGCTCTGAAATTTTACAGATACCGATTCAAAAGCTGCATTGCATACTTCCATTGTGTACTGAACAAAAGAGATACTTTCCTGAACGTGCACTCAATATTTCATTTTTTAGTCTGTGTCTGAGGATCCGCTGGAGCTGTCCGACGAGGACGACTGGGGGTGTTTCTTCTTGCGTTTCTTCATATGCTGTTCATGTTTCTCCCTCTTTTCCTTTTTGCCTTTTTTCTTATGGCGCTTGTGCTTCTTCTTTTTCCTGCTCCTTTCCTCCTCCTCCTCCTCCTCCTCCTCCTCACTGGATGAGTAAGACCTAAATAAACATGAAGGAAACACAAATATACCATGAAAGGAGAAAAAAAAGCAAACAAACAAAAAATGGCATACAGCTTATATTCTTAAACTGCACATGTGAAATAACTGGATTCAGTATTCAATGTGATTGATTGTGAACACATTACCATATTTATACAGTTTTCTGTTTAAAAATATCAACTTTAATATGAAGCAATTCAGCAATGTAAAATAAATCGACTGCAGACACAACTACTTTAAAAGGTCCTACATGGTGCCTAGAAGATTCAAGGACAGTTGGGACCGGAGAGTGACTCAAGCAGACCACCTGAGATCAAAGCTTTGCCATTTTGACCAGTAACAGCGCCATTCTGTCTTATGGGCTGCTTTCGACATCAACACCAGCTCAGAGGGTACACACACACACACACAAAATATCTACAAATGTACAGAGGTCACAAAAACAATCCATGTGCTATTTACCATAGTTCTGCAAAATCTTCAGCATGCTCTATGATGTCTGTTGTAGGCAGAATCAAAGTCTACAATATAAACGGTACCAGACCAGGGTTTCTAATGCAAATCAAACCTCAGCTTTGGCTTGATGAATTAGGAATCGTGAGTAGCTCATAATGATTTGATGAATTAGGAATCCTGAGTAGCTCATAATGATTTGATGAATTAGGAATCTTGAGTAGTTCATAAGTTGTGCACCATTATAAATGGGGAGAAAGCCACCAAAAAAAAAAAAAAAAAAAAGCCAGCCACTACCTGAAATTGTATTTTGATCATGTTGTCCTATTATTACTATATTTGCTTTTTTGTGGTAGTCAATGTCCCAAATGTATATAATACGTTTAATGTACCGTACTGCTGTTCAGATTCATACCATATATGAACAATGCATTAATGCTGGTCATCTGAAAAAGACAGGCCTCTAATATTTGTCTGAAATATGGAATTATCTTCATTGAATATGGACAAGCTCATAATATTTGTTTGAAATATGTGATTGTCTTCACTGCTGGGGATCGTAGGTAGTAGACTTTGCCGTAAGCAGAACAGAAAGTTGAACATTAGAAGAAAACTCTTCACTCCTATTCATAAAGTTGACACTCCCCTTTACAAAGTCTAACTATAATTTTCATTGACTTTTGACTTTTAGTGGCTTGAAACAACAATATGTAATGATACTCATATTAGTAAACTTTATTAAATGTATACCTCTTTTTTGCCTTTCGGTGGGATCTATCTTTACTTCTTTTCCTATGTTTCCCTCTTCTTGAATCGTCATCGGAACCTGCAGGCGAAGAGCACACATCATATTGTCTATTAATCTCAGTATTTGGACTATGCAACTGTATTTACTGTGGAAAACCTTAATTTAAGGCAGTTCAGTTCACATTCAGTTTTACAGTAAATCCAAAACAATATGAATTATGTTACTGCCTAGTTACTTACAGACTGCCCTTTGTACACTTATTCCAGGTATTGAAAATTTCAGTGCAACCCAATAAAGTTAACTGAACATACATTTTGTTATCAGTACAATAAGCAAGAGAGCTAATGGGACTCTACCTTTGGAGTGACTGCTCCCGAAAACCTTCCCCTTACTGGAGGCTTCCTGTTGCTCTTCTTCACTCTCTTCACTGCTTGTGCTGCTCACGTCTAACACAATGTCCTTCCTTGGATCCACCCGCACAAAATTACGACATTCAAATGTCAGGTGGCCCGCT
Organism: Electrophorus electricus; assembly: GCF_041902795.1. NCBI lineage: Eukaryota > Metazoa > Chordata > Actinopteri > Gymnotiformes > Gymnotidae > Electrophorus > Electrophorus electricus. Next base: position 6,938,731 of record NC_137515.1, on the reverse strand, counting down.
AATGAAGACAAGAAAAAACAAGTTTGAAAGCTTGAAAGCTTGGTTCACTTAGCTGTAAACACACTTGATAAACATATACCAGTTCCAATACTTACGATAACCACATCTTTTGCATCCAGCTCGAATGTTATCCTTATTTACACCTGTTCGAGGACAGTTATTAAGTTATCAACACATGGACAAGAAGTTCTAATTTATAACTAAAGAATTGTTATTTCTACATGAATTATTATATATTCCAAAGATGAGCCAAGATATATCCTTGTAATTTCTATATCATCTTATTAGTTTTCTCCCTTCTTGTATTTGGTGTGCCAGTACTAAAGTCCCCCTACCTTATTTGTAATTTATGCATCCCAAACAATTACAATGTTGCCAGATAAATCCATTCAAATTTATTCGCGCTTTGGTGTAGCCACAAAGTTGATTTATAGAGAATCTGGTTCCAGTCCCATAATAAGCAAGCCAAAAGCGATATAAACAAAGAAAAACTCTTAAGAGCTAGTGGAAAAAACCTGTGAGCGGCACCAAGGCCCAGGAAGGGAACCCGTCATCCTCTGGCCCTCCACAAACGCGCTAACTACTGTAGTGTTGCGTGTATACGGAGTCATAACAGGACCTTATTAGAAATGCATAACCTAATACCCCGCGTCACAACTTATTCCCAACTAGCTAGATTAGTTGATATAAATTGCAATAGCTAGCTACATTTAGCACTTCCATGGTCGACTTTGCAAAACAATAGCAAGGCCTGCATAGTATCCGACAAAATATAACGCCATTACTTCTAATATAGAACATATCGTAGAACATATTAGGTAGCTACCAACTACTCTTTCAGGTTAATAGCTAGTTAGCAACATGGCTACCTAATTAGCAGCCTTAACATACGTTCACAGACCATTAGACTAACAAGCTCCTCAAATAAGTGAGGAGCTAATTTATGTAAGTTATACAATTAGTGTATACCTGGAAGAGCCATTGTGCCAGTTTAACGAGATTTTGCAAAGAAACAGCTGGACTCTTCGTAAATACCCACAGACACTTCCCTTTGCTTCGTATATTTAGTCCGTCTCACACATGAATCCGGTGGGAAACGTTCACGTTAGCTTTCATAGAAAGCCCACAATCGATAGCATGTCAGAAAAATCAGAGATTATTACAACTACGTGGCTCTTCCTACATGTTCACCAATATCTATTCTACAACATGCAAAAATATTTAAAATATTTATAATTTAAAATATTTTAACTACAAACATTGTGGTTCTGGTTCTATACATCCGAGACACCAGGAGGCAATCGTCGATATCGATAAGAGACTTATTTTTATACACGCTGCGGCACAGAAGTCGAATAGCTATAGTGGCGAAGAAGAACCTGTACTGTAGTCATAGATAAATAAACATCGTTGCTGTTTATTTTTGGAAAGGAATTTCGAGTTTCGCATCATATGTTTTTGTACTTCTGCTGTTTCTGTTTTTCACAGCATTTGTTTTTGAGGGAAATTTCGCAGTAATACTCTTCCAACATGAGCAATATATACATCCAAGAGCCACCAACAAATGGGAAGGTGCGTAGCCTCAGACGTGCATTAGCCAACTTAATTGTATAGCTAACGTACATTTTAAACGTCGCTTCAGTGACAGCTATGTAATGGCACTGCGGCCAGCTGACAGAGATAGCTATGTAAACTAACTGTTCATTCTGTAGCTAGCTATAATATTTAGCTAAGTTAGTACAATGTAAACACTAAGCTAACCATTAAAATATTTTATGACGGGTAATTGTACTGGGTATCATGTAAAATAAATTTATTCATAGTCTCCCAAATATTTACTGTGATTTTCTTCTTCATAAAGGTGTTAATTAAGACTTCAGCAGGTGATATTGATATAGAACTGTGGTCTAAAGAAGCACCCAAAGCATGCAGAAACTTCACTCAGTTATGCATGGAAGGTAAACTGCAAAAAAGCGTTAAAAAAAAAGAATTAGACTACTGTAATATATTAATCAGACATTTGATGTAATAAAAAATAAAACAACATGAGAATGTTATTATTATTTATCTAAGATGAAGTTGACACTTGCTTTTGTGTCAGGTTACTACGATGGGACAATATTCCACCGTGTGGTGCCAGATTTTATTGTTCAAGGGGGTGATCCTACTGGCACTGGAACTGGAGGACAATCTATCTATGGTCGGTCTTTTAAGGTACAAACAAACAAAAACAAAACATTTTGCTTTTCACAGTGCATACAGGAATTCTTTTGGCTTTTAATGTACCACATTGTGGTATGTTTCGAACTCATCTTAAAATGGATTATGTTCATGTACTTTCTCATCAATTTACATGCAATGCTCCACAATGACCAAGCATAAATTGTCTTTGGAATGTCTTGTAAACTTATTAAAAACAAAAGACTGAAATTGCATTTTATGTATTCAGACCCTTTGTTATGACACTTGCAGTTGGGTTCTAATGCTTTTTATATCAGTGGTCCATAAAATGCTTCTACAACTCTGCTGAAGTCCACCTGTGCCTAACTGAACTGATCGGACCCACCTGTCTGAATGAGGTCTCTTAGTTGATGGTGTATGTCAGAGGGAAAACCAAGGCACGTGTCAAAAGAACTGTCTGTGGTGTCAGTATTCTGTCAAGGCTTATATCTGGGGAAGGATACAAGAATGTTTCTGCAGCATTGGAAGTACCCAAGACCACAGTAGCCTCCACCATTCTCAAATGGAAGAAGTTTGGAATCAGAAGTCTTCCTAAATCAGGCGGATTAATCCTAGTAATCGGTGATGAAGGGTTTTGGTCAGACATGAAACTATGAACCCAATGACCCTTATGAATGAGATCCAGAATTCCTGTGGGAAGACGGAAGATCCTTATGGAAGCATAACTATCATTCTAGCACTCCACCAATCAAGACTTTATTGACCTTATTGTACAGTGGCCAGACAGAAGCCATTCTTCACTAAAAAGCATATTAAAGCCTTCTTGGAGTTTGTCAAAATCCACCTTCACAATTCACATACCATGAGAATCAAGATCCTCTGGTCTTATGCAATGAAAATGTAATTTAGCCACAGTTCCCAGTGGTCTGTATGGAGGAAGCCAGGCACTGAATATCACCCCACCCAAATCCCATCCCAACATTCAAACACAATGGTGGCAACATCATCCTGTAGGGATATTCTTCTGTCAGGATAGAGGGAAAGATGGATGCAGAAAAATATAGAGCAGTCCTGGGTGAAAACCTTTTTTTTCTCAGGATTTGGTGAAGGTTTACATTTTAACAAGACAATGAGCCAGAAACACTGCCAAGCAAACAGAGTAGTGGCCTCTGAAAAACTCTGTGGAAATCCTGGAGTTGCCCAGCAGGAGGCTGGACCTAAACCCAGTAGAGCAGCTCTGGAGTGGCTCAGTAGGAGTCTGGCCCTGAACCCAATATATCAGGAATGCAGAGAAAATGCCTGAAACTGCCTGAAAGTAGCCAAAAATGGCTGTGCACCGACAGTCCCCATCCAAGCTGGCTGAGCTTTAGTGATTTTACCTAGAGGAATGAAAGAAGAATCCTGCAGAAAGGTGTACCAGTAGGATCATCCCCAAGAAGACTTAAGTCTGTCACTAGTCTTGGAGGATTTATTTACTTGTTTCTTTGTTCTCATGCTTTCTTTGTTCTGCCTGCAGGATGAGTTTCACTCCAGATTGCGCTTCAACCGAAGGGGTTTGGTTGCCTTGGCAAATGCTGGAACAAATGATAACGGAAGCCAGTTTTTCTTCACTCTGGGAAGGGCTGATGAACTCAACAACAAGCACACCATTTTTGGAAAGGTTTTATTTGTTTTTAGATTGTACCTGCTCTTGTGTTACAATTAGGTTACATCAACCATTTTACTGTGATGAGACAGTATGTGGTATGTTAATGTGGCCTTTGCAAATGGGTCTTTCTAATGCGAAAACGGTGAGATTTACCATGTTCGTGGTTTCAGGTCACAGGTGACACGGTGTATAACATGCTGCGGTTAGCAGAGGTGGAGTGTGACAGTGATGAGCGGCCGTTGAACCCACACAAAATCCGATCTACAGAGGTAGCACCCAGCTCTTCAAAGAGATCAACTGCTGAGCCTCCTTTCCTTTGGTGTGCTGCAGCAGCAAAATGTCCAACTTCTCCTCCACAGGTCCTTCATTGTCCCTTTGATGACATCATTCCTCGTGAAATAAAAGTCAGAAAGGAGAAAGTCAAAGAGGAGGGAAAAAAGTCTCAGTCCAAAGCAACAAAGTAAGAAGGGGCGTGTCTCCGAGTGTACCGTAGCGTAGTGGGTACCATGGTGGTGGGGGGAAAACTGCTCTTGTTACATCTCATTCAATTTCCCAGGTACCTGGTTCATTGTCCTACATTTGCAACTAGTGCTATTACTAGTGGCGTTGTTAGGTCTCTACTGTGTCTGATGATGCTTATCACAGCGTTTATCTAACCGGAATGGTACTTCTCTCTTTATTGTCAGGAATTTTAGCCTGCTATCATTTGGTGAGGAGGCAGAAGAGGAAGAGGAAATGGTCAATCAAGTTAGCCAGGTGGGTGATCTTTAAAATTTAATTGCCAATATATCCAAAATGCTTGATATCAAAAGCTGTTTAACTGTGATTCACAAAAAAAGTATGTTTAAAATAAAGCACAGATATAACTATATAGTCAGATACTTTCAATAAAAACAAATGCAATTCACCTGGTTTCTGTCAAATAATATGCGTTTAGAGTGATGCCTCAAATTCTGGGTAACAGATGAATAGTACTCTTTTTCTATTTCAGACCATGAAAGGAAAAAGCAAAAGTAGTCATGACCTCCTGAAAGACGATCCCAAGCTGAGCTCTGTGCCTGCTGTGGAGAGGTAGCCAAACTTGGGTCACCTTAATCAGAGTAACTGCTTGCTGGTGTTTTGCTAACTTTACATGGATGTGGTAGAGTTAGAAATAATGTATGGACAAACTAGAAATAGAATTATTCTGCTTTTCTTTTCTTTTGCACAGCAAAACAAGCCAAGGAGACTTGTTAGAGGTGTGTGTTCTTAATTACCTTTGGTTTGTTTCAGTTTTTAAGTTCAGACTGGGAAAGATGGTAAAAATGGAAATATGAACAAACACCGCAAGAATGATCGTCTTTGGAGATTTTTCTATGAATATTGTCATTTGCACAGAGGGTTAATAGAATTTGGCACACAATGATTTTACAGGATTCTACAATTGTTTTGCTAGTTAGCAAAACTATTTTAAACATTAGCCTTCTTCCCTCAGAGATCTGGGCTTGTTTTCTGGCATTTAAAATTCTTGATTATCTATTTTGCACCAAACGTAATTCAGAGCCCTAGTTCAGTACCCTTCATTGGTGATTTGTTTTAATGGAGACTTTCTTCCCAGACTACACCAGATATAAGAACCTATTTTGATATGACAACTTTGATACCGCACCACATTATTGCACACGTTTTATCTTCAGCACATGGTGTGTCTGACTACACGTTTTGTCTAGGGACCCGATGAACCAGAGGATAACAGTCATGGTGGCTTAGAGAAGGCCAAAATGCGAGAGCTTGTTGCCCAGAAGTTGAAGACAGCAGCACCGGCTGGGGAGAAGGATGCAGCAGGAGAGCAAGGAGGGAATCGGAGCAGTCGCAGGTAGGACGCTCACTCCACCACTGAGCGGGCAGGTAGGACGCTCACTCCACCACTGAGCGGGCAGGTAGGACGCTCACTCCACCACTGAGCGGGCAGGTAGGACGCTCACTCCACCACTGAGCGGGCAGGTAGGACGCTCACTCCACCACTGAGCAGGCAGTTCGACCCACTGCTGCTCTACTACTGCTCAGACAGCTCGACCCACTGCTGCTCAGACAGTTCGTTTCCAGAACTGCAAGTGGAGCGGCCAGTGTTTCCTCTCTGATGGCCCCAGATGTATAAGCAACCATAAGATGAAAACAATGGCCCAGTTCTTGGGTTTGTGGTGCCTTATGTGGGTGTGTGTGTGTGTGTGTGGGTGTGGGTGTGGGTGTGGGTGGGTGGGTGTTGACTTTCAGGAGCAATACTGGAATTTCTCACTTGTTGCTTGAGCACTGTTTAAATATAAATGTTTTAGTACCAAAATGTTATGTCTGAAAAACTTTTAACATTTTTCACTGTAACTTGCTGAAAAATGTATTCCACCAATATCCTGGAGGTGGCAGCATTGCAGTGAACAGTAAACAAGGCATTTGTATGGTTCTCTTCATTTTCTTTAGGAGGAAAATAATTTAAGTTATAGAATAGTAATACACTGTCAGGTAAGGGATAGCGGTCTGTGTTAACGTGAATACACTAGAAGAAGGCAGTGTTGCAGTTTTCTAACATATCTTTAATAAATCATAAATGTTTGTAATGGTGGTTATGATCAAATTATAATTGTGACCGTTCAGGATTTAAGATGTCAGAAATGGTAGGGCCGGCTCAAATTGTGAAAATGGCTAAGAGGGTTGTATCTTATCACTGGGAATCGAGTCTGAATCCTCTCAGTGCTGGAGCCATCCATGGCAAGGATTCTAAGAGAGTACACTTGGCTCAGCTCTCTGGGTAAGATTAATGGACAAGTTCCTCTTTCCTGTTGCCCATGGTGATGCTGGCCAAGCCTGGGCGTCTAGGCTTGCATGCACTAAACTGGGCAGCCAGTTCTCTCCTCCAGACGCTTTCCACTGCCATCCGACGTTGCGTGAACAGCGATGACAAGCTTCATGAGTCCCAAAGGATGCATGCCTCTGCCATCACTCTCCCGGACTGGGTGCATATGTCTCCTTCATTCTCTCTGACTGGTTGGTTCCATATGACGGGGGATTCAGACAGTGAACAGGAATTGACAACTTACACTAGGGAAGAAGGCAAGAGTAAAAAAAATATATATATATTAACAAAATTATATTAACTGTCATTGCAGTTTGTTGTCACCCTGCTCATATTTTCAATGTGTGGAGATGGTGTTGAGGTTAGGGGAACCATAGACGTAAACAGAAGGCTAAGCAGTGAGAGTAAATCAGTAGGGTGCAGTAATGTCACTGCCAGGCATTTTGTCCAGTATGTTTGGGTTGATATCGTGTGAGGTCTGTCTCTTCTTTTTTCCCTTCTAAGTAATATTTGGCCATATGTACAAGACAACATCAGTGTATGAGAACCTTTTAAAACCTAAAGCGCACACTTAACCCTCAGGAACAATACATGTAAGAATTCCAAACCTATTTCATCCTCAGCGACATGTTCAGCAAAGTAAAGTACATGGAGCTGAATCGTGCGTCTGGTCAGTGCGTGCGCTCTATGGGGAGGTGGGGAGGGAGGGGCTTCTGATACCTTACTGTTGCCTAAATGGGTTGGCTTTAAAAAAAACAAAAAACTGTATTTGGACATTGCAACCAGTTTTGACTCATCATTTATTCTATCTAAATATCTAAATTCTTTGAGGGATGATGTGTGGGGTTTTTTGGCTTCCAGAAAAAGCATTTGCTGACCAGAGACAAGTGTAAGATGATCACACACAATCAGCATGCAGACACGCACACTCAGTGGCCACTTTATTGAGACACCTGCCCTTGGAGCTTCCCTTTATGGAAATTAGACATGACCTCAGAGTACAGGAATGCAGCATAAAATCAGGTGTACAGGTTTTCTTTGGTTCAATTTCAGTCTCAATTTTAGAATGGGGCCCAAAATTTCAAAAACGTGCAGTTTTCTCATCAACAGTATTGAGAGTATGGTATGATTGTATGGTATGGTTGAGTGTATGCAGAGAATGGTATGATTGAGGAAAACGAGTTGTCGGCATAAACAACTCCGATGAAAGAGGTCAAAGAATTATTCTGATGATCAGGCGGTGCACAGTCAAGCATATTGCAGCCGAACACAACGCTGGTGTAGAAGAACACTTTCAGCAAGACAATGCACCATACCAGAAGAGTCATATGGTTATAGATTGGTCCCAGGAACGTAACAGTTTTTTTGCTTCCTTTGCCTTCACAAACCCCAGATCTTAATCCTATAGAGCATCTCTGGGTCAAGGTAGAACAGACTCTTCAGAGCATACCAGTACCTCCATCTATCCTGTTTGCATGGGCCAAGATCTCTGCAGAACAATTTTAACACCTAGTGGAATCTATGCCATGATGTACTGCTGCAGTTCTGAATGCCAAAGGAGGTTCAGCACGCACTAGTTGGGTATCTAATAAAGTGGACATTAAATGTAGATCATACATGCGTACACGATCACAGAGATTCTACTCATATCTGCCCACCCTCAGATTAAGACATTACTTGGTAATCACTTGGTAAATCCAGATTAAGACATTACTTGGTAATCACTTGGTAAATCCAGATTAAGACATCACTTGGTAATCACTTGGTAAATCCAGATTAAGACATTACTTGGTAATCACTTGGTAAATCCAGATTAAGACATCACTTGGTAATCACTTGGTAAATCCAGATTAAGACATTACTTGGTAATCACTTGGTAAATCCAGATTAAGACATATTACTTGGTAATCACTTGGTAAATCCATATTAAGACATTACTTGGTAATCACTTGGTAAATCCAACCAGCCTTTAAAATGACTGCAGTGACGGAAGCTTTCAAACAACAGGTTCTCCTACAGCCTACAGTAGGCATGTCTTCTATGCTAAAGTTCATCATTAGCTGTTAGCAGGCGGCGCTCAGCAGTTGTCCTAATGTAGATGGGGCGGCAGCATCTCTTTCTTGGTGTTTGTATTCTTCTGCTACTTCATTGGTCTCCCTTTTACATTCGTTTGAACACGAAAGTGCAGCAATAAAAGATAAACCTTCAAGCATTAGTTTAGAGTATAACTTTGTCATGCTTCTGTGTCTCTTGTCTATAAACATATTTTGAGGTGAAAAGTTTTTCTTTATTGTTTCATACCAATTGTGGCTCAATGTGTGAACCTGGTGATCCTTTGTTTATAAACAGTGATGGCAGGAACAGATCTGATAGAGGTCCAGAACATGTGATTGTCCCCCTGGTTTGCTCTCTGCTTTAGACCTCTCTCTGTGACCTCTGTCCGTGAATCTGAGTAAACGCGCATCCAGTTTTGGTCACAATAGCATATTCATAACTGTGCGCACTTTTGATGGTCTGAAATCCTGAGTGACGGGACAATCCCCTCATGGACACGCCCAAGGCTTGTCTGCCGATTGGCGGCTGCCTGCCTAGATAAATTTCCAAGCATAATAAACTTGCTCTTTGACTTGTTGTGCATAATGAAGTAATGGCTGGACCCTCAGTGCACCGCTGTTTTTGACTGACAGCAGGCAAAATGCAGACAGACCATAGTATATTAAACACGAGCGTAGTGTTTGGCTACAAGGTCTGTAACCCAACACAGTGGTTTGTCTTGGCAGGGCATCAAAGGCTTGGCTGGTGCGTGACAAAGGGCTTCATTCTTCCAGCCATAAGCTGCTTCCCAGGGAGGCTCTCAGGGGCTTGAACGTGCAGCAAGCGCTTTGGGGGCTGCTCGGCTCCTGGGGAGGAAGCCTGGTCTGCAGAGTGGCGGAGGTGGAGGGAAAGGTGATGGCGTATGGGTCTTGGAATTAGTGAGACAGAGTTGCTGCTCCTAGGCCAGTTGGGCCCTGTTGGACTCTGGTGTTCCCAGGCTGTGTCTGCCCTGTTGGACTGGTTGCTCTGGTGTTGAACTGGGCGCTCTGGTGTTCCCAGGCTGTGCCTGCCTTGTTGAAGTGGGCGCTCTGGTGTTTCCAGACTGTGACTGTCCCGTTGGACTGGGTGCTCTGGCTGCCAGTGAGGTAGAAGCAGGCATCTGAGTGTTCACATGGAAGTTTCCTTCAGTGATTTTTGAAAACAAGATAGCAAAGCTAAGATACAGACAGATCATACTGTTTAAAAATAAATAAATGGATTACACACTTGCATAGAAACACACAAAATGTATATTGTGAGTGTATGTGTAAAAATAAAGTGAAAAGCTTATTTAGGACTGTTCTAAATGTGTTATCATTGAAGGTTTCTTCTCATATTTACTGGTAAATGGTTGCAAAGTGTGTCTGTACCTGTCTTAGAAGTCTCGAAACATGGGAACTTGAGAAGTATATATAAAACTTTTATATGGGATTCCTCACACCCATTGATCACATTTAACTGATCGGCTGTTACAGAAAAAAGGTAAACACTTAATGTTTTTGTCAGTCACTGTGTTGAGGTGGTTTGGGACCTGATTTCTAATGAAAAACTATTATATTAGAGGGAATCCCACATGCGATGGTTGCCAATTTGGCTTGAGCGGGTGTGGCATGATGACAGTTTGACTGGTGAAAGTAGGGCATGACTGAGGAAGCAGAGTGCTTCTGTATGGCTCTCTGATTCGGTGTTTACTGAAGAAGCCGAGTGCTTCTGTATGGCTCTCTGATTCGGTGTTTACTGAAGAAGCCGAGTGCTTCTGCATGGCTCTGTGATTCGGTGTTTACTGAAGAAGCCGAGTGCTTCTGCATGGCTCGGTGATTCGGTGTTTACTGAAGAAGCGGAGTGCTTCTATATGGCTGTGTGATGTGGTGTTTACTGAAGAAGCAGAGTGCTTCGGTGTGGGTCTGTGATGTGTTTATTGCTATTCCCAGCAGGCCATTCACTCATCTTAAAGTCTTATGTTTTACATGTGCCGTGATTATAGATTAGATTATAGATTAGCTGGGTTGGTGTGTTTACATCATGTATGCATGTGCCACAGGTACCGTAGACTCCTACTGTTCTCATTTATAGCATATCTGGCATTCTGATACTTGGTGTTTTGCTCTACAACCACTATTTTTGATAATGTAGACTGTAATTTTGCTTCATGAAGGTTTTAGCTGGCTTGTTCATCCTTTACCACAAGAATTCCCACATCTGCTACTCAAGATATAATCTGTTGCAGAGTTTCATTACATACTCTTGTGGTAATCTAGCACGCCTAATCCCTCTAATTGTTCTGTTCTTGGGCATCTGACTGTTAGGGCCAGATGTCTTGGATTAAGGCTGGAACTCTGCAGAAAGATCTCCCAGACCACCTTTGGCCTCAGTCACTTTGCCTCTTTGCTGTGATACTACATGACTGTGTCTATGTATAGCTGTTTAGAGGAGTCCTTTCAGGAACACTCAAAGAGTCTTTGCTCCATAGTGGAGGCCCACATCTAATGCTGTAATTCTTTCAGGAGCAGTCAGAGAGTCCTCGCTCAATGGTGGAGGCCCATATCTAATGCTGTAATTATTTCTCTGTCACCTGATGGCCTCACACAGCTTTGCATTAACCTGCTCAGTGTCAGTCATCTCTACAGCTCTTCTGTCACAGTGACCATCAAGGAAAGCCCAAGACAGCTTGCACAAAAGTTTGGGATTAAGGGGCCAACTGAGTTTAATAAACCCGCGTTAATCTTAAGTAGAATTCTGTCTTTGAACACCTCCCTGTGGGGCATAAAGCCGATGAAATTCCTGCAACTTCTCGACATCTCCCTAGTGGCAGCCCAGACACCCAATTAAGATACCCAGTTAGTTTGGACCTGGTGACACAGCCTCTAATTGGCTACACCTGTCACTTGGCATCTGTCATAATCCAGTGCTTCCCTGACCTCTCAAGGAAAGATGGATCATGAAAGCACCCCCAACCTGGCTGCCTTTATTTATCGTTCATATGGAAGCTCATGGGAGACTCATAATCCAGTTCTTGGCAGCTCTGTTGTGTGTGGTTAGGACCTGCTAGGTTTATGGCTCTCACATTCGTGTTAAAATAAATAAAAACTTAATTGGCAGGCTTTTTTTTTTTTTTTTTTTTTTTTTTTTTTTTTAATAACTAGACTTGCCACTAAATAAAAAAATATATATATATTAACACATTTCAGGGACTATTTGTATGCAAGCACTGGTTCATAATGATCACAATCACTTTTTACTTTATTTTAAATGGCTTCATTTTAAGATTTAAAAAAATGTCTTCATTTTACACTGGAAAGAATTTGGTGCCTTAAGAATTGGTTTGGCAGGAAAGCTTTTTTTTTTGTTTAAGATATAATGGCTCTGAAGTATATTTTTTAGTCTGGAGTCGCTGATAATTATTGGGTTATAGTGTTCTCTGCAAATATTCTGCACATTTTTAAGAGGAAAGAGATCACAGTGATGAATTTCCAATCAAACCCCTCATATGTTTAGTGCTTGTAAGGGTGAAGACTGGTCTGGTTTGAACCTGCCTTTAAACCACAGTTCCTATGCATTGAACCGCTCCTGAGCTCAGTTATGAGCTGATGGATGTGGAAAGTGTGTAGCGTGGACAAAGCAAGACTCAGAAGCTGTGCCGGGGCCGGCCTGTCGGCAGCGCCTTGTCTAGCTCCCCTAGATTCCCAGGTGTTGTTCCCAAGAGAGCATTTTGGATTTTGATATTTTAACATTTTCACACCATTCCGAGGTCGCTGTTTGGAACCTTAATCAGCTGGTATCAAGTTTTTATTTTATCAATATATTGTATTACCTAATAAAATGGACAGATTATGTACTTTACTATATTTTCAAATTTTCTGTATCGTTGTACGTATGTTTGGTAATTGCTCATTACATTCATATAATAGTCTTCATTCTGTTATTAGGCTTTGGTTTTACAAATGTGAATTGCACAAATTCAAAATTTATTCTCCCCACAGAAACGTACAGAGTATGAAAGTCTCCAATGGACTGAAGCACTTGTGTTATAGCAGGTCATTCCATCGGTTTAATCACAGTCCTTATTATCTGCATTTCTAGATAACCAATGAATAGCAACAACAAACAATGTTAGTTTTTGTTTATTATTTATAATATGAAGAAAAGCAGAAGTCCTCGCTGCCATATTCTGAAACTGTATTTAACAGCCTGCTAACCTCTTCTGCCAGTCATTTATTGGCAACTCTGCGGTTTAAAAAAAAACAGCATTGAGTTTAAGTGCTGCCAGTAAAAACGTTCCACTCAGCTAACGTTCCGCTCCAGTAACTAACGTTCTCCTCATCTAACGTTCTCCTCATCTAACGTTCTGCTCAGCTCTAGGCTAGACATTGTATACAGCTGGAATGACGATGCAAGGCCTCACGTCTCTCTTGACATGACTCCTGAGTCGCACCATGCTGGCTAATTTGCTCTGTAGGTCTGTGTGCTGTTTGTGGCAGCGTGTTGAGTGCTGCTCAGGCATCCTAGTCCTGGTCTCCAAGCCAGTTACAAATTGTCTAATGAATTCATGTTGTTTATGGTAAAGAAGCAGCTTGGTTTTCCTGAATGATACAGTACCAGTGCTCCGTTTATTTTTCAGTGATAAAAGATATCCCCTAACCTCCTCGGTTTTCCAGGATAGTTATCCCAGTGGACCTAGAAGATAGGTATTTGTTGAGTCCACAGATTTTTATCCTGGAATTTGGTATTATTCAGTTATTGGGTTCCCTCTCTGCCAGTGGTGGAAGACTACATGTTGGGGGGGCTGGAAAACTAATATTCTTAACTATCCTCCTTGAAACGTGATATCATGTTATTACATACACACTCTGCTTTTGCAATCCATTTCGGGACCTTGCCGAAGTGTGCCCTCTGTCTGTTCTACTGTAATTATATTACGACAATAAAACGGCAGTCCGTGGTGACAGGAAGGAGCAGAGGGAAATGGAAAGGACAGACTCAAAATGACCTTCCCTAACAGAGAGAGAGAGAGAGAGGTGTGTGTGTGTGATGGAGAGAGAAGGAGAGAGAGTGTGTGTGTGTGGGGGGGGTCGGAGAGAGGAAGGAGTGTGTTTGTGTGTGAATGAGAGAGAGAGAGAGAGAGAAGGAGTGTGTGTGTGAGAGAGAGAGAAGGAGAGTGTGTGTGTGTGTGTGTGTGTGATGGAGAGAGGAGAGAGAGTGTGTGGGAGAGAGAGGAAGGAGAGTCTGTGTGTGTGTGATGGAGAGAGGAGAGAGAGTGTGTGTGGGAGAGAGAGAGGAAGGAGAGTGTGTGTGTGTATGTGATGGAGAGAGAGTGTGTGGGAGAGAGAGGAAGAATGTGTGTGTGTGTGTGTGTGTAAGAGAGATTGTGTGTGACTCAGTGAGTAAGAGTGTCTTTGTGTGTGCATGTGTGTGTGTGCGTGTGTGTGTGTGCGTGTGTGTGTGTGCGTGTGTGTGTGTGCGTGTGTGTGTGTGTGCGTGTGTGCGTGTGCGTGTGCGCGCGTGTGCGTGTGTGCGCGTGTGCGTGTGTGCGCGTGTGCGTGTGTGCGCGTGTGCGTGTGTGCGTGTGTGTGTGTGTGTGTGTGTGTGTGCATGTGTGTGTGAGAGATCTTTTGCCCGCTGCACCATTCTGCTCCAGCTGGGCAAGAGTTCGTCCTCTGGCGTGCTGATTAATGGGTGAGGTTGGGCAGTGGCCAGTCACTTTGTATGCTTTCTTTATGAAAAGTAAGTCATCCACAGCTCCTCGGGTCTCGCTTATTTGAATTGTCTGAATGGGCGACAATTGCTGGCAGGCCTCGAGAGCTGTGAGTGATGAAAAGCGTTTCCTCCACTAGAAGGATTCTAAACGTATCCGCTGGGCCCCTTCCAGCACCTCACGTTCTGTCCACGCCCCTCCCGCACCCATGCCTCCAGCAGACAGACTGGTGAAATGGCAGAAACGGCAGGCATATCCCTGCTGGTGGATAACCCTGTTGAACGGCTAGTGTTGTAGCCCCTGTAGTGGGCGTGAGCTGGAGGGTACTAGCGCCTCCTCAGAGCTCTGTTCATGTTAAAGACCTCTACGAGGCACTGTCCTTGTACCTCAGGAGCCTCTGTTCACACTGCCTCGTGCCTCAGCATGTGGAGCTTCTGTTCATACTGTTGCTCTTCTGACTGTCTGTGCTCTGTTTGTGCTCAAGGTCAGCACTGTCCTTTCTCATTCATCGACAGTAGTTTTTAGTGAATGTTCTTGGGCTTCCGCTTTGCCACCCACATCATGGACCTTTGTTTGATACTTATGCTTCCATTGTGTGTCACCATCGCACTCGCACACGCTGCAGGCCTCTGGGTGCTTTCCCCTCTGATTATAGAATTTAACCACACTCTTGAATGCACACCCAACTATTTTAGCATATCCGATTGTTTGTGGAAAAACTGAAACTCCGAGATCAGCTGGGGCTGATAAGTACGCATTTTGATGATTGCTACAGTTTCTTTTCCAAAACCAGCCCCCTTTTTCCCTTCCCGTGGTTCCGCTCCATCCTCCATTCCTGCCTCCATCCCTCCCTTTACCCCTCCCTCCACTCCTCCACTCCAGCCTCCACTGCTACTTACAATGTTGCCCCAAGCTCCGAAGCACTGAGGTCAGGCTGTTGGCAGGTTGGGGTGGAGTGGAGGACTTCACCTAAGGAACAAAAGGTTATTTCATCTTGGAATGAGCCTGCTCAGGGAAGAATTTTTCTAGCCCAAAGGAGAGAATTAGCAGGTGTTACACTCTTGTGCTTGTCTGTCTCTCTTTGACTCCCCCCCCCCCATATTTCTGCTTTTTTTGGCACAGAGGTTTGGGGCCCATTGTGTTGCTGTTACCTAGGATACACTCATCTTGTTTTGCAAATGGTAACCTGTCAAGACAAGCAAAATTATCACTTACATTAATGTGCTTCCCCACCAAGAACATTGAGTTGCGTGCCCCTGAAAAGCTAACGATGACTGCTTTCTCTCAGGTACTCTTTGACCTTGCCTGATGGAGAAGCTTTAATTCTCATGTTGAATTAGTAGTCTTTTTTCAACTGCATGCCAAATATGTGTTGAATGATCGGATGCTGTAAGGGTTATCTGGAAGTGTATTGGAGATGTTACTTTAACAGGTTGCTTGTGCAGGTGCAGAGAGCCCTTGTGAGACATGAGACATGATGTGTAAATAAACAGCTGCTCAGCTCTCATGCATGCAATATGTTTGAAAGGATTGTTCAGAATGGGCTTAAAATGAGATATAACAGATTTTGAAAAAGGCATGATTGCAGATTACAGTAGCCAGGATCTGAGCATTGTCAAGGGCATAGACTGGAGCGCTGTGTTGCTTTTTGACACTCACAGAGGTGAAGACAAAAGGCCTCATCCCAGCCTTTTCTCTGGGGTAAGCAGACCTCGGTGCATAACATTGGGTGGTTCGGGCCATAACAGTAAATCTCCAGTTAGGGTTGGGCTGCAAATAGAAGAGATGTTGAAGGGAAATTCCCAAACTT